>NC_042960.1:4782674-4887674 GCF_901001165.1 Salmo trutta
TCGTCTCTCTCTCAATCTCTAACAGGTACTGGACAGTCCTAGGTAGTTGAGTTATAGAGCACTAAGCTAATTTCCACAGAAAAGTTCCCTACCTTTTTCCCTCCCTTCCCCACACCACCCTCCCCAGTTCCAGATCCCACTGCTCTCTGCTCTCTGCTTCTCTCCTGTCACTTGGCAGCATCCCCTTCAGTGTGTGTTTTCAAGATGGATGCCCACTCGCACGCATTCATCCGGCAGGTGCCCTAGTGCTTTATTGTCACATTTTGACAGGCCGGTCCCGCCCACCGTCCCGCCGTGTCGCTCCCTGGACGTATCCCTCGGGACAGCCTCCGCTGAACCCAATCGCAATGTACTAAACGTGCGTCGTGGCTCGAATGCTAATTTACTGTAACCAATGCGCCCAGTCTCCCACCACCAACGGTGCTGAAAGACCTCCTGTCATTGCAGAATGCAGAACCACCCACCCCACCTCTCCACCCAAGAACGGAAACTAACCCCACCACGCCTGCCCGAAGTTGACTGTTTTTATTTCCCATCCGTACAAATCTACATCTCAAATGCTAGTCCGGGGTCCAAGGTTTACGGACGCTGATAACCATGATGATTTGGAAGAGAATGTATCTCTGGCTCAGCCTGAAGGGAAAGATGACACACTAGATTGAACTGAGGTCTCACTGACTGCAGAGAGAGAGCTGTGGTGATGAAGGATGGTGTCTGCTCCCTCTGCAACCTGAGTGGATGAAACATTAAGCCACTGTAGGATAACGGATGGTACGTTGATGAAACATTAAGCCATCGTAGGATAACGGATGGTACGTTGATGAACCATTAAGCCACCGTAGGATAACGGATGGTACGTTGATGAACCATTAAGCCACCGTAGGATAACGGATGGTACGTTGACGAAACCATTAATCCACCGTAGGATAACGGATGGTACGTTGATGAACCATTAAGCCACTGTAGGATAACGGATGGTACGTTGATGAACCATTAAGCCACCGTAGGATAACGGATGGTACGTTGACGAAACATTAAGCCACCGTAGGATAACGGATGGTACGTTGATGAAACATTAAGCCACCGTAGGATAACGGATGGTACGTTGATGAACCATTAAGCCACCGTAAGATAACGGATGGTACGTTGATGAAACATTAAGCCACCGTAGGATAACGGATGGTACGTTGATGAAACATTAAGCCATCGTAGGATAACGGATGGTACGTTGATGAACCATTAAGCCATCGTAGGATAACGGATGGTATGTTGACGAAACATTAAGCCATCGTAGGATAACGGATGGTACGTTGATGAATCACAGTAGTTATTATCATCGTCATTCATCGCCACTTTTAGCATGATTGTAATTCATCAAATACATTACAGTTTATATTGGGATTAGCCTGCCCTTGTTTTCTCTTTGTCAGTCAAGTCTTGAAGTGTGTGACATAGCATCTTCATAATGCTGTCATACTATGTCATGACAGGTGATGACAAGTGACATAACACTGATGTTGCCATTGTTCTTGAACTGAAGTAAGAAGTGATGAAAACCTCTGGATCCAATGTTTTCTCTGGATGGCCAACAACGGTGTCCAGTTGGGATTTTAGGGTTGCAATAGAGTTAGGTCCAAAACCAGTGTCTCCCATCCACTTCGGCAGAAGTTGAAATGAAATACAGTCTGAAATGGAATACTGTCTAAAATGGAATACAGTCCTAAAATGGAATACAGTCTGAAATGGAATACAGTCTAAATAGAAATAGTTTGAATACAGTCTGAAATGGAATACAGTCTTAAATGGAATACAGTCTAAATGGAATACAGTCTAAATTGGAATACAGTCTAAATTGGAATACAGTCCAACATGGAATACAGTTTGAAATGGAGTACAGTCTTAAATGGAATACAGTCTAAATGGAATACAGTCTAAATTGGAATACAGTCCAACATGGAATACAGTTTGAAATGGAGTACAGTCTGAAATGAAACAGTTTGAATGCAGTCTGAAATGCAATACAGTCTAAATTGGAATACAGTCCAAAATGTTATACATTCTGAAATGGAATACAGTCTGGAATTGAATGCTGTCTGAAATGGAATACAGTCTGAAATTGAATGCTGTCTGAAATGGAATACAGTCTAAAATGGAATACAGTCTAAAATGGAACACAGTCTGAAATGGAATACAGTCTGGAATGGAATACGGTCTGAAATGGAATGCGGTCTGAAATATAGTCTGAATGTGGGGCCTACCATTCAGCAGATGATAGATTGTGACATCAGGTATTTCCCTGGAGCACCAATGCTCTCCTTAGATCCTCTCAAGTGTTTTTGCTATATGACTCAGTAGTGAGGTCTTCTGGAATCTTGACCAATTAGCATTCACTATGACGTATGGTAAATCACATCCGTTTGATCGAAATTGATTGAAATGTACTGCGAGGCTGTATCGTCTTGAATTAGAATTCATCAGAATTCAGAGTTATTTTCCTCATGTCTCATCACACTGTATCTTCATTTTCCCTGTCTCCTCCCACCGTTTTTGGTGGAATATGTCAAAATGTCAGTTAGAAACTGGAGGAAAAGTGGAAGAGATCGTATAGCGTATGTAGAATGTCAACTGTCGTGGTAGTGGTTTGTATGTCTTTTTTAAATGAAGAAATGTCATCAGCCAGGAAATCTTATTTTCCCCTTCCAACTCAATAAGTGAGCAATTTAACAACTGTGTGCATCGACGATATCTCAGAAAGTCCTATTTTACCAGTTCTTCTCCCCAACTGAAAACATCATTATACATTTTTGTCCTGGAAAGAATAGACTGCGAGCAGACAATTGCCAATGCAAACGTGGGGCTTTTATCTCTTGTGAACTGGAGACTATTTGTGTGGAATCTACATACCGACCCCCTTCTTCCCTTCTCCCCAACCCACAAAATTGGATAATCCTCATTTAGGTCTGGTGTTTACAACAGTGGTGCGGTGCTTTAACCAATTCATTGGTCATTTCATTTCAGGCGCCCCCTAAACCCCCTCGGCCTCCCACTTCAGCTACCCCCGTACCCCACTCCACCACCCCTGCCTCCCATCCTCATTTTGCAGGGGCCCCACATTTGGTCAAATTGCCCCTAAACCCAGAGCTGTTGTAATTTGTGGAGAGGGCTACAGAGTGGGTGCTTTGAAGAAGGGAGGAAAAGGAGAAAAAAGTAACAAAAGCAAAAACAGGGATGGCGATGTCATTGGGTATACGGGCAATCAGAGGAGAGGAGAGGTGGGAGGTGTGGAAGGCGGAGGGGTGAGGCTGTGTTAAGTGCTCTCAGCGAGGAGTCGAGTCCCCCTCTCTCCGGTCGCCAGCCTCGCTCTAGGCAGTCAGATCCCCTTTGAAGTAATTACCCTTTAACCTGGACAAGCTCATCAGACCCCCTCAACACACACACACACACACACAGACAAGACTGCAGAATACTGGAGGGGAAGAAGACAAGGAGGGAAAGAGGAGGAGGAGGAAGTAAACAAAACAAGACAGATATGTCACCTGGTCAACCTTCTATCCAGACACTGCTGTATGGATTTCTAGAAGTGAGCATGGAATAGAAAGAGATACTATTGAAAGATGGCTCTGTTAGCACTGTGGTGGTGATGGTTAGCTGTAAACAGTCACCTGTTGTTGTGGTGGTGGTTAGCTGTAAACAGTCACTTACAGTAGCTACAACTGTTATGGTGGTGATGCTTAGCTTTAAACAGCCACCTAGTTACAACTGTTGAGGTGGTGGTTAGCTGTAAATGTAACCGATGTGAAATGGCTAGTTAGTTAGCGGTGGTGCGCGCTAATAGCGTTTCAATCGGTGACGTCACATCGCTCTGAGACTTGAAGTAGGGTTTCCCCTTGCGTTGCAAGGGCCGTGGCTCTTGTGGCGCGGTGGGTAACGATGCTTCGGTGGGTGTCAGTTGTTGATGCGTGCAAGGGTCCCTGGTTCGAGCCTGGGTTTGGGCAAAGAGAGGGACGGAACCTACACTGTTGCATTGATGCTGTTGACCCGGATCATTGGTTGCTGTGGAAAAGGAGGAGGGCAAAGGGGGGGTGAGTGTAACCGATGTGAAATGGCTAGTTAGTTAGCGGTGGTGCGCGCTAATAGCGTTTCAATCAGTGACGTCACTCGCTCTGAGACTTGAAGTAGGGTTTCCCCTTGCGTTGCAAGGGCCGTGGCTCTTGTGGCGCGATGGGTAACGTTGCTTCGGTGGGTGTCAGTTGTTGATGTGTGCAAGGGTCCCTGGTTTGAGCCCGGGTTGGGGCGAAGAGAGGGACGGAACCTACACTGTTACATAAACAGTCACCTAGCGACAACTGTTGTTGGTGGTTAGCTGTAATCAGTCACCTACTGTAGCTACAACTGTTGTGGAGGTGATGCTTAGCTTTAAACAGCCACCTAGCTACAACTGTAGTTGTGGTGGTTAACTGTAAACAGTCACCTAGCTACAACTGTTGTTGTTGTTGTTGTGGTGGTGGTTAGCCTTAAACAGTCACCTAACTACAACTGTTGTTGTCTTGGTTAGCTACAAATGTTGTAGGACTGCTGCTATTGTGATTTATATACAGAAGAGTGGTTTCTTTGTTTTCTCAAGGTTGCTTTAAGTGAGACCTTAATGTCACATATATCTGATAGACAGTATTATGTAAATATTCTACTTCTCCCAAGGCCTCAGTGCATCTATGATATACAATAAGACAAAAATAATGTATTATGCTTCTAAGGTTTGGAATTGCAGAGACCACCATAGACACTAAACAAATAAATAAACCTGTGTATATAGCTACATATATAATATAAATGTATATATATATATACGTACAGTATATGTACAGTGGAAAGAAAAAGTATGTGACCCCTTTGGAATGACCTGGATTTCTGCATAAATTGGTCATAACATTTTATCTCATCTTAATCTAAGTTACAACAATAGACAAACACAATGTGCTTAAACGAAAACACACAAATTACAGTATTTATCTTGTTTATATTGAATACATAATGACTTCTCCAGAAGTCAGCTAACCTGGAGTCCAATCAATGAGACGAGATTGGAGATGTTGGTTTGAGGTTGCCCTGCCCTATAAAAAACACTCACAAATTTGCTATTCACAAGAATAATTTCCTGATGTGAACCATGTCTCGAACAAAAGAGAGCTCAGAAGACCTAAGATTAAGAATTGCTGATTGCATAAAGCTGCAAAGGGTTACAAAAGTGTCTCTAAAAGCCTTCATGTTCATCAGTCCACGGTAAGACAAATTGTCTATAAATGGAGAAAGTTCAGCACTGTTGTTACTTTCCCTATGAGTGGCCGTCCTGCAAAGATGACTGCAAGAGCACAGAGCAGACTGCTCAGTCAGGTTAAGAAGAATCCTAGAGTGTCAGCTAAAGACTTACAGAAATCTCTGGAACATGCTAACATCTCAAGTCTACGATACGTAAAACAAGAATGGCGTTCATGGGAGGACACCACGGAAGAAGCCACTGCTGTCCAAAAAAACCATTGCTGCACGTCTGAAGTTCGCAAAAGAGCTCCTGGATGTTCCACAGCACTACTGACAATATATTCTGTGGACAGATTAAACTAAAGTTGAGTTGTTTGGAAGGAACACACAACACTATGTATGGAGAAAAAAAAGGCCCAGCACACCAACATCAAAACCTCATCACCACTGTATTGTATAGTGGAGGGAGCATCATGGTTTGGGGCTATCTCAGGGCCTGGACAGCCTGCTATCATCTACGGAAAAAGGAATTCCCAAGTTTATCAAGACTTTTTGCAGGAGAATGTAAGGCTATCTGTCGGCCAATTGAAGCTCAACAGAAGTTGAGTGATGCAACAGGTCAACGACTCAAAACACAGAAGCAAATCAACAACAGAATGGCTTCAACAGAAGAAAATACGCCTTCTGGAGTGGCCCAGTCAGTCCTGACCTCAACCCAGTTTGAGATGCTGTGGCATGACCTCAAGTGAGCAGTTCACACCAGACATCCCAAGAATATTGCTGAACTGAAACAGTTTTGTAAAGATGAATGGTCCAAAATTCCTCCGGACCTCCACAACCACAGAAAACGTTTGGTTGAGGTTATTGCTGCCAAAGGAGGGTCAACCAGTTATTAAATCCAAGGGTTCACATACTTTTCCCACCCTGCAACAGACAAGAAAACACATAATTGTTTGTGTGTTATTAGTTTAAGCAGACTCTTTGTCTATTGTTGTGACTTAGATGAAGATCAGATCAAATTTTATGACCAATTCATACAGAAATCCAGGTCATTCCAAAGGGTTCACATACTTTTTCTTTCCACTGTATATGTGTGTGTGTGTTTGTATGTGCGCATACGTTTGTGTGTGTTTATGGAATTTGGCTCACACACACACACACACACACACACACACACACACACACACACACACACACACACACACACACACACACACACACAGAGTGCCATCCATGCGTTGGTTGGTCCTAGGCTGTCAGAGGTCTGTGTAGCTAATCTTTATGCACTCTGTGACCTCCTCACTGCAAACCCTGCTAAATATATTATTCCCGTGGGGCTTTCATTGCTGCTTGGTGTCAGAAATCAATATGTATGAGGCGCGTAGATGGGAATTTCTAATAGATCTCCGAGGCCCCGCGCTGCTCTTCAATATCTGCCTGGCGCTATTAGTGCCGGCTCAGTGGCAGTGAAATAACCGAGATAATCTTTTAAGGTACCTTTCTTAAGGTGGAACGGCGACGTTGCCAGGTCTCATGCATTCTCTTTTGCATCTGAGTGCCTGAATGCCTGACGCTGAACGTCAAGGAAGGTTTTTATGGATGGGGGGGGGGGGGGGGGGGTTTGTGCAGTGATACATAACAACGTGTTTTATCATGATTTGAATTGGATAGTCTGTGGTTTTGTGGTTTTTAGTCAATTTGTATTGTTATATACAGAAATGTTACTTTCCCACCTAAAGAGAAAGCGTAGACTTTTACAGGCTCTGTAGATCACCCTCCTCTGCACCCACCTGTGTTTAAATGAGGTGATATGGTATAGCCACATACACAGCATATCATATACACACACACACACACAGACTGGAAACCATAATTTACACAAACAGACCGACAAATGGAAACCCAGTAAAAAGCATCTCTCACACACACAAACACAAACACACATTCAACATGCAAACTGTAGACATACACACTACCTTTTTATAATTTATGCTGAGAAAGATTAGAAAGGAAAACTGAATGTAATAGTTGTGTGTGTGTGTTTGTGTGTGGCTCTCTGTATGTCTGTGTTTATGAGTGTGTGTCTCTGTCTGTGTGTGTGTGTGTGTGTGTGTGTGTGTGTGTGTGTGTGTGTGTGTGTGTGTGTGTGTGTGTGTGTGTGTGTGTGTGTGTGTGTGTGTGTGTGTGTGTGTGTCTGAAGGGATGTGCCACAGTACTAATTGCCCATATTCCTAATGTGGGGATGATTTGCTGCAGCACTTAGCTGCAGCACATAGGAGACAGTTTGTCTCTCTCTCTCTCTCTCTCTCTCTCTCTCACTCTCTCTCTCTTCTCTCAACCGTCTTTCTATCTCTTTCTCTCTCCCTTTCCCTTCCTACCCTATCTTTCTTCCCCCCTCTCTCGTCTCTCTCTCTCTTTTTCTCTCTCTCTCTCCCCCTACGCCGTAGAAGATGAGACATCCGGCTTCAGCAGGCAGTTAGGGGATTGGAGGAGGAGGAGTAGGAAGAGGGGAGCAGAGGGGAGTGGAGGGGGCTAGAGCCAGGGAGGGAAAGGAGGAAGAGAGAAAAGAGGAGAGAAGTGAAGGAGGGAGGGAGGGAGGGGGGTTGGCTCTGAGCTCAGACAGCGTGAGGTCCCTGGGGAAAGAGCGAGGCTGGAATTATTCTACGGTCATGGGCTTTTTTTCCCCTCCCCTCCCCTCCCTCCCTCCCTCCATCTCACACGGCGAGGACCTCTGAGTATAATCCTCCACCGCTCAGCCCAGCTCGTATATCTCTCTGCCGTCCCTGAGACAAAGGTTATCACTCCCCCACCGCACGGTTGGCCGGCGGCTGTAGAACCACTAACCACATCCTGGGCTGGTATACATTAAAACAACAGGAACAATCCTATAGAATATTATAATAGTAATTATGATATTAGGGAAAATGCTTATTAATTGTTAATGAAAAGCATGATTAATTACACCCACAATCTTATGATCATCATGAGAAATCACAAATAAATATTGTTGTACTGTATATTAGCCATAATGTTGCTACATTTTAAATTCCAGGTAGGTAGCCTACCGCTGTGGTTTAATTCATCTCCATTGTTGACTCAGTGGCCTGCCAGAGCATGTAATTCTCCACATTCAGAGTGGGAGAGAGCCAGAGTGGGAGAGAGCCTCTCCTTCTCTACTCCTTCCCTCTCTTACCGAGCCACAAACCTTCAGCAGTGATCACCCATAAGATGAGTGATTACCCCTCCTTATTCCCCCATCTCTCTCTCTCTCTCTCTCTCTCTCTCTCTCTCTCTCTCTCTCTCTCTCTCTCTCTCTCTCTCTCTCTCTCTCTCTCTCTCCCCCCCCCCCCCCCATGTTAAGCCTCTATACGGCTCAGTCATCACCTGGCGTTGTCCAAGGCACTTGATACCATTTCTCTTTAAGGATAGACTTAGAAAGACATTCAGATTCATGGCACCTCTGTCCCTATGACTCAGAGAGAGAAAAAAGAGAGAGGCACACACACACTCATTAGACTAGGGTCAGAAGGGCAGGATTGACAGAGGAGGGGAAGTAACAGTTAGGATTGGGATATGAAGACACGGCTCAGTGAGTGGCTCAACGGGGAAGAGAGGGATGGAGAAAGGGGGACAGGGAAAAGAAAGAGAGACAGATAGGAGGGCAAAAGCAAGAGAGACAGGAGAAAGAAAGGTACAGAAATAGAGAGAAAGAAAGAGAGAGAAATACAACCCCCACTTCCTAGTGATTGGAGACCCTTCTGGCCTGGCGGGCTGCCTAGGTGTTAGGTATGCAGCAGCAGTGTTAGCCAGGGCCACGCCCCCCTCGCTCTGCTCATCACCATAATGACCTCCCCCAGGTATAAGTACACAGGGACACGCCGCCACCACACGCGCCACGCCGCACACACGCCACCACCGGGGGCACTGCGCCAGGGACGGCAGACGGCGACCAGCCAGAGAGCAACAGAGGGGGATGGATGGAGGGGAGGAAGAGAGAAAATGAAAGGGAAAAACAGGGGGGCTTCTGAGAGACAGGTGTCATGGCAGAAGGAAGGATGACTAATTACACAAGGTATCTCCCTCTATTAGGAGCTGGATGTGACTGGCTATGGAACAATAGAGTAGGAAGACCATGTTGCTGCGATGTCCTGATGCCGTGTCCGTATATTTAGACTGATTTGTATATATTTTTGTGACATCACATTTCATGTAGGTTTTTCCCATATGTACAATGATGTAAAATAAACCTAAACTTGAACCTGAGCTTAAATCTGAACTTGAACCTGAAATTGAACTTGAACTTGGCTAGGTTATGCAGGCATCTTCTTTTACCTTTTAGTGGGAGGTATACTGAAATGAACGAATGTTCTGTTTAGAAATAAAGAACAAAGGTGAGGAGACACAAGGATGGTAGACGTGCAATGTGTGGAAAGAAAGTATTAACAACCAAAAAACAAAAGGTTGAATAATATTCATCCTTATAATGTTAAAATTACTGCATTTCATTTAATTTCATGTGTGCACACTATAAATAGATTGAGATTTTTTTTTTAACTGTTTTTTAATTGATGGATTTACATAAAGCTACACCACAAATGCCATTGAAATATATTTTGGTGACAGCTTTCATAAACCTCAACATTTCAATGTTTGTTTATCAAAAACATCCCCTACTTTTACATCAACAATGAATCTATTCTGTCATGAATTACAGACGTGATCCTTAATAATCAACAATCGAGCATTAGATAGACGTCCAATTAAAAACCCACGAAATACAGCACATCACACCATGATTGGCCGAGGTCAAGCAGAAAGTAGGAACTCAATAGTCATGTGGCTGCATGACACCAATTTCCCCTCAGCCTAAACACATGGACCAAACACACATCGAAATGGATAGATGATGCTCGCCCCATCGCTGCCATGACTCCATCTCCCTTATGGAAGTCAACCTGGCTTAAAAAGTGGTGAAATTGGACCTCTCTGAGGAGCTTGAAAGAGAGATAGCGAGGGGAAAACGAGGGAGAGAATGAGAGTAAATGAGAGAAGGAAAGAAAAAATGGGAGATAACGTGAGAGAGAAAATAAACAGGGAGTAGTGGGTCTGAGGCAGTATAAAACTTCTATTTGTGTTAAATGAACTATTCTGCACTGGGTGGACATGTGTGTGTGTGTGGTCCTGATTACAAACCATGGTACTGTGACTTCTTAAGGACTGTGATGTCATACTGTCAGGATCTATCCCATGTCACGTACACGAGACTCTCCCAGTGCGTGAGGGTTGCCAGGTCTGTCCTACACTGTAACTGGGTGAGAGGAGGTGCTGGCCCTGTGTGCTGGCCCTGAGGTGCTGGCCCTCTGCTTCTCTGCCACAGCCAGGCCGGGAGTGCAGGACGCAGCAGGTTCTGGCAACGCTCCAGAGCGGCCCAGCCGACTGAGCTCATTTGGACGCGCTCCTACAAAGCCGTGCATCTGCACCCCTGCACCTGTTTAAAGTAACCCCTCCCCCTCACTCCTCTACCCTGGTAACCAGGTAACAGGAGCAGGAGCCAACGACACCAGCCTGCCAGGGTTACTGCTGTACCAGTCAGGTGGTGTGCTGCATATGATATGGAGAGAGAGAGAGAGGCACAAACACACACACACACAGATAGTGTATGTGTGTGTGACAGAGAGAGATATTTGTGTGTGTGTTGTGTGAGTGAGAGAGAGACAGAGAATAAAGAAAGGAAAAGTATGAAGGATTTTTGCTGATTAAAGTGTATCTAAGCCTGTCTGTTGTATCTCAGTCCCAAGACACTGTTCCTTTCCTTCCCAATGTCCTTTTTTATCACCAAAGCAACAGACACAAAGCGTATTTATCAGCAAAACAACAGACACAATACTTATTTATCAGCAAAACAACAGGCGCAACACTTATTTATCGCGTAAACAACAGACACAACGCTTATTTATCACCAAAACAACAGACACAATGCTTATTTATCACCAAAACAACAGACACAATGCTTATATATCGCCTAAACAACAGACACAACGCTTATTTATCACCAAAACAACAGACACAACGCTTATTTATCACCTAAACAACAGACAAAGCGCTTATTTATCACAAAAACAACAGACACAGAGCGTATTTTTCACCAAAACAACAGACACAATGCTTATTTATCACCAAAACAACAGATACAACGCTTATTTATCACCAAAACAACAGACGCAACGCTTAGAAAGACTGGAGGAGCACAACACTGTGTGTCTACATGGCCTCTAGAGTAGCAGTCTGAACGGTTGGTATCAGACATCAGACCAGCGTCACTCTGTGCTGTCTACCAGAATAACTCATCTCCCTCTCCTCCTCCCTCCTCTCCAACTCCTCTCTTCTCTCTCTCTCCTCAGTGTCTGTCCGTCTTGCCTCTTTCCCTTTTAAAAGGCGAACGCAGGCGGGTAGCGGCGTCCGTGGCGCTCCTCTCGACACGTGGCTCCATCTTCTCACCTTGGAAACGGAGGATGGGCATGCGTGGCGCGCTTTGATGGCTTAATTATCGCTGTGGAAACAGGCAAGGGCCAGACAGAGAGCGAGAGCGGTAACGCACACACACAGCCAGGTAAAGGCTCCAGTAGTCATGCTAACGGGGCTGAATAGGCGTGTGAGTGATCGTTGGCATCGTTAGCTCCCCATCAGGCCGTTGTGTGTGTGGTTGACTGAAGGAGAAAGGAAGAGGGTTTGTTTGAGGGTCTTAATGTGTCTATACAGTAGCTGCATGTGTCCTTATACGCCCAATTACGCTCTCATCTGTTGGTTTGAAGTTGCTGCTTGGTCTAGTAATGGAGAGTTGTCTAAAGGAAAAGATTGTTAGGCTTAAATATCAACAATACATCACTAGAAATAAGTCTCCTTCGTGTCATTTCAAATGTCATTACATTATGAATTGAAGAGCTATGGCCTTAGATACAGTTGAAGTCGGAAGTTTACATACACTTATGTTGGAGTCATTAAAACTCGTTTTTCAACCACTCCACAAATTTCTTGTTAACAAATTATAGTTTTGGCAAGCCGGTTAGGACATCTACTTTGTACATGACACAAGTAATTTTACCAACAATTGTTTACAGACAGATTATTTCACTTATAATTCACTGTATCACAATTCCAGTGGGTCAGAAGTTTACATACACTAAGTTGACTGTGCCTTTAAATAGCTTGTAAAATTCCAGAAAATGATGTCATGGCTTTAGAAGCTTCTGATAGGCTAATTGACATCATTTGAGTCAATTGGAGGTGAACCTGTGGATGTATTTCAAGGCCCACCTTCAAACTCAGTGCCTCTTTGCTTGACATCATGGGAAAATCAAAAGAAATCAGCCAAGACCTCTGAAAGCAAATTGTAGACCTCCACAAGTATGGTTCATCCTTGGGAGCAATTTCCAAACACCTGAAGGTACCACGTTCATCTGTAAAATCAATAGTACGCAAGTATAAACACCATGGGACCACACAGCCATCATACCGCTCAGGAAGGAGACACATTCTGTCTCCTAGAGATGAACGTACTTTGGTGCGAAAAGTGCAAATCAATCCCAGAACAACAGCAAAGGACCTTGTGAAGATGCTGGAGGAAACAGGTACAAAAGTATCTATATCACACAGTAAAACGAGTCCTATATCGACATAACCTGAAAGGCCGCTCAGCAAGGAAGAAGCCACTGCTACGTTTGCAACTGCACATGGGGAGAAAGATCCTACTTTTTGGAGAAATGTCCTCTGGTCTGATGAAACAAAAATGGAACTGTTTGGCCATAATGACCATTGTTATGTTTGGAGGAAAAAGGGGGAGGCTTGCAAGCCGAAGAACACCATCCCAACCGTGAAGCATGGGGGTGGTAGCATCATGTTGGGGGGTGCTTTTCAGGAGGGAGGGACTGGTGCACTTCACAAAATAGATGGCATCATGAGGCAGGAAAATTATGTGGATATATTAAAGCAACATCTCAAGACATCAGTCAGGAAGTTAAAGCTTGGTCACAAATGGGTCTTCCAAATGGACAATGACCCCAAGCATACTTCCAAAGTTGTGGCAAAATGGCTTAAAGACAACAAAGTCAAGGTATTGGAGTGGCCATCACAAAGCCCTGACTTCAATCCTATAGAAAATGTGTGGGCAGAACTAAAAAAGCATGTGCGAGCAAGGAGGCCTACAAACCTGACTCAGTTACACCAGCTCTGTCAGGAGGAATGGGCCAAAATTCACCCAAATGATTGTGGGAAGCTTGTGGAAGGCTACCCAAAACGTTTGACCCAAGTTAAACAATTTAAAGGCAATGCTACCAAATACTAATTGAGTGTATGTAAACTTCTGACCCACAGGAATATGATGAAAGACATACAAGCTGAAATAAATCATTCTCTCTACTATTATTCTAACATTTCACATTCCTAAAATGAAGTGGTGATCCTAACTGACCTAAGACAGGGAATTTTTACTCTGATTAAATGTCAGGAATTGTGAAAAACTGAGTTTAAATGTAATTGGCTAAGGTGTATGTAAACTTCCGACTTCAACTGTATTATACTAAATTAAGACTGTGGATACGATACATATTTTATTTCAACCTTTATTTAGCCAATAAGTGACTTGGTTTAACCTGGTTAAAGCTGTAGAGGATTTGTGTATCAGGTTGGCTGCTAATGATTCTACATTTGCCTAACGAGGTACCATTCACGTGTTGGTTGCCTGTAGGTTAGATTAAAGGGGGATCCCACAGGGATATACCTTGCTAGGCCACATGCAGACCCCAGACTGTGAAGCCTCTCCCAGAGGCTGTCCTTCCTGATACAGAAATGACTGCCGAGGCATTTTCTCCAAGCTATGGCACAGTACTATAACTAACAGCAGGCGGTACCTAGAGCTCTACTATAACTAAAAGCAGGCTGGACCCAGAGCTCTACTATATCTAACAGCAGGCTGGACCCAGAGCTCTACTATAACTAACAGCAGGCTGGACCCAGAGCTCTACTATAACTAACAGCAGGCTGGACCCAGAGCTCTACTATAACTAACAGCAGACTGGACCCAGAGCTCTACTATAACTAACAGCAGGCTGGACCCAGAGCTCTACTTTAACTAACAGCAGGCTGGACCCAGAGCTCTACTATAACTAACAGGAGGCTGGACCCAGAGCTCTACTATAACTAACAACAGGCTGGACCCAGAGCTCTACTATAACTAACAGGAGGCTGGACCCAGAGCTCTACTATAACTAAAAGCAGGCTGGACCCAGAGCTCTACTATAACTAACAGGAGGCTGGACCCAGAGCTCTACTATAACTAACAGGAGACTGGACCCAGAGCTCTACTATAACTAACAGGAGACTGGACCCAGAGCTCTGTCCTTCCTTATACAGAAATGACTACCGAGGCATTTTCTCCAAGCTATGGCAGAGTACTGTAGCCTATGTTACTGTTTACAGCATATTATGAATATAACACATTTTATTATTTGTTATATTCGTTTGATTTATTATAGACAGTTTGACTTTCAAGACCTTTGTTCCCACTATGATTGTCTGAATGGTTCCTATTTCATGCAACATTTACAGTATATGTGGTTTGTAAACACACCAATAAAATGACGTATTTCATATTCATTTCATTGAGCATTGAGGTACATTCTTGATGTTGTTACAAAATGCGTCTCACACCGACATGTGTCTAGAGATGTGAGATTTGATATTATAATTTGCGTATAATCTCATCAAAAAGGATTTCAGGCTCCCAACCAAAACCTATTTCATATCTGATAACCAAAAGATGTCAATTTCACTGATGTTTCTTGGAAAACGGGCGGTTTTCTTCCCAGAATGTACATTTGTTCATAACCTTACAACACTGTATTTTTGTGTTTCTCTCAATATTCATAGCAACTCTCAATAACCTTAGAAAAAAATACAGATTTCTCATGGTCAACCCTGAATTCATCAAACTTTTTAATTAATTATGTGACATAATTGCTGCAAATCAAGCATCTTTTCTCCTAACATTAATTTGAAACAGTTCAACAGTTTTATCACTAGGGACTGGAGGTGTTCCTGAGTATGTGACCCAACTAGACCCAACTCTGGGCCTTATTCATCACGGAACCCCCTCCATTAGATAAAGTCGTGATATCAGCAGGGGGGTAGTGAACCATTTATCTTTGGAAATAGGGGGTGCCTTCTGTCTCCCACAGAAGGAGGGGGGGGGGTGTTGGGTCAAGCTCGGTTTAATTGAAGATTATCTGCTTAGTTACTCAAGCACAGCCAGCACTAGACAGCGCTGTGTGTGTGTGTGTGTGTGTGTGTGTGTGTGTGTGTGTGTGTGTGTGTGTGTGTGTGTGTGTGTGTGTGTGTGTGTGTGGGCTTGGATTAAGAAACCGTCCATGTAGCAGAGACCTTGGGGTCTGGTGCTGCGCTCAATTAGAGAGAGAGGGCCCTGATACTTTTCCTCCTCCTCCTCCTCCTCCACCTTTCCTCTCCTCTCCTCTCCTCTCTCTCGCTGACTCACCTGAACTGCATGTTAAGAGATGGATGGGTCATAGCACACACACACGCATGCAACCATGTAAATCCAAACATTTGCAAGCACACACACAAACATTTGTATGCACACGCGCACACACACACACAAACACACACACACACGCACGCACGCACGCACGCACACACACACACACACACACACACACACACACACACACACTCCCTTTCACACGAATTGACACACATTTGAGGGTTATTTCTTCTTGTACACTAATGGGAGATGTTGAAAAGTGATTGTCTCCTCTCCCTCTGTGCCTCTGTCTCTGGTAGATGGCTTACTTACACTATCAACCACCACGGCACCTTGATGATGGCAGACTGCTAAAGGTTGACTTAAAAATGCCTTATTCAGCCATTCCATCCACCCCCGCTGACACTCATGTTTATCTGGCCTCTGTACACTGACAGGGGGGTGGAGGTCAGAGGGCTTTGATACCGTGAAGACCGAAAGGTCCTTTTGTCTGGGCTGACCCTAGTGGTGAGGCGAGGCCAGGAGGTCACAAGGTACCCCCCTCCTCCTCCCTCCTGCGCCATGGCTGCTTTCTTCCTCTCCTCTCCTTGACCTCTCCCTCATCCCTCTTTCCACCCGCGCCCCCTCCGTTCATCCATCGTTCCCTCGGCTCGTGCCAGCGAGACCCTGAGGGATGTGGGGAGCGCGTGCCACGGCAAAGGACACATTTTGGGAATCCAAGGTTAGCTAGACTTAGTCAGGCTCTGTGCATTTCTCCTATACAAGATGACCGTGACCTCCTGGGATCTGCTGTATGAAAGCCCGTGCTTGTTAAAGACTTGAAGACCATTTTATCAAGGCTAGATCATGAATATCAGTAACATAGTCATTTATTTAGTCATAATCCATGTAACTATGTCACATAACCACAGTCATAAACACAGATGTCTTTGCTGTTCCGTTCTCACACGGTACATTTCTATGGCAGTAACATCGTCGCAGAATGTAAGGTACTGTTTCCCATATCCGTCTCCTTCACTGTTACTTTGTTCTGTGTGGCTCGGTTGGTAGCGCATGGCACTTGCAACACCAGGGTTTTGGGTTTGATTCCCACGGGGGACCAGGACAAACAAATATAAAAATGTATGCACTCACAACTGTATGTCGCTCTGAGTAAGAGCGTCTGGTAAATGACAAAAAAAAGTTAAAAAAACAAAAAAACATGTTTGAAGATTCCTCCTTTCACACTATGGTCTGATATCTATACTGCCATATACACAGTTCATCAGACGTGTGTTCTAAGTGATTAGCTATATTATGGACATGGGAACGTAATGGACGTTTATAGCCTTGTTCTGTCTTATGAGCGTCCAGCCTCCCGCTACGGTCAGAAAGAAGGCCTTTCTCACAAAAGGCCTGTCTTCCAGGAGCTCTTCTACCGGCTGCATATATTCCAACTACTTTGTATTTCTAGTCATGCGTTCTTCAGAAAATGATGTCTACCTTCCTGACCGCAATACAGACCGGAACAGTACAAAACAGTGGTTGGCGGGCATGGAATTACCACGTTGCCGTGCCGTCTTCGTGCTGCATGAGAAGAAAAACGTAATTGGCTACTCCTCAGACAACAGTTACCTTCAATTAGGCATGAAAAGACACGTTCATGTCGGATCGGGGAGAGAGAGATGGCCCTTTTTCGCCTGGCATTCTTTTTGCTGCTACCTTCAGGCTGAGGTAATCTGAGGGAAAATCTGCTGGCCCGGCTTTGTTTCATTGTGCCGTCGTGTAATAATTGAATCATCGCATAACTGCAATACCACAAAATCAGCCGAATAAAGACACACAGAGACAGAATGAGAGCGAGAGAGAGAAAGAGAGGGTTAGGTAGAAAGAAAGAGAAGGAGAGAGAGAGAAAGAAGGAGAGGGGAGGAAGAGAAAGAGAGCACACTTTTGAAACGGACACAAAGGCTTTTTTGGTGTGTTTTTTTTCTACCTTGATTGTCCAAGCCCATTGGTGGATGAAATGCTAAAAGACTAGCTAAGCTAACACTGAGCAGTTAGGTACTGTTATGGTTACTCTTTACATTGGAGAGAAATGACACAAGAGTTGTCATTTAAAATGCATTGCTATAACAGGCCTGTGAACATTTCTCAAAGCTAAATGTATCAGAAAATATTTTTGAAAAATGAAAATAGAGTTTCATGGGCATTTGGCAGGTGATTGGATTAAATAAAGCTCAGTTAAATCCAATATTTGCCACATAAGGAGCAGGAAGAGGGAATAGGGTGCGACGTTTTAATCTGACCCCGGGGTAAGGTGCCATCCAAGCTAAATAGGGACGGGGACAATGGACCGGCGGGGACTTTTTAGAGGACAGACTAGGCTTGTTGCCACCATCCCATTACACAACCATTCTGCTCCAAACCGGTAAACAACATTCAAAAACCAATGACATTGTATCTGCAGTCTTTTGAAAATGCCATACAATATTATACAGGTTACATTGTGTGATGGTATAGTGGAACAGGAGGTTGGTGGCACCTTAATTGGGGAGGACGAGCTCGTGGTAATGGCTGGAGCGGAATAGGTGGAATGGTATCAAATACATCAAACACATGGTTTGATGCCATTCCATTGGCTCCGTTCCAGCCATTATTATGAGCCGTCCTCCCCTCAGCAGCCTCCACTGGTATAGTGTAATGTGTATGCATGCGTGTGTGTTTACAGTTGTGTGAAGAGGCCTGAGCTAACACTCAAAGAGCGTATTTGTGTCCAGTCTGTGTGTGGTTTGTATGTAACTTAATTGAGGCGACAGGAGATAGCAGAACACAGTCTTGTGCAACACTGTCAAGCGTGATTCTGTGGCCATATTGTTCTCCTTCTGCCGGCTGAATGAGACAGACAGGGCTTACAGATCAGAGCCACACACACACACACACACACACACACACACACACACACACACACACACACACACACACACACACACACACACACACACACACACACACACACACACACACACACACACACACACACACACACACACAGACAGACAGACAGACAGACAGACAGACAGACAGACAGACAGACAGACAGACAGACAGACAGACAGACAGACAGACAGACAGACAGACAGACAGACAGACAGACAGACAGACAGACAGACAGACAGACAGACAGACAGACAGACAGACAGACAGACAGACAGTGGCAGTGAAGCCTCTATACACACTTGGGAAATGTGTGTGTCTGTTTGTGTATAATGCATGCAAATATAGATGTAGCCTATTAGCTCATTTCAGTCAGTGGAGGAGGAAGGGGAGGACCATCCTCCTCAGTGAATTTCAGAAAAATAAAACTAGTGAAACATTACCAAAGTTATCATTTTTACAGAAAACTATACTAAATATATTTGTCACCAAATAATTGATTAAAACAGCTAGTTACCATCTTCCTCTGGGTACATTGACTTCAAAACAAAACCTAGGAGGCTCCTGGTTCTCACCCCCTCCCATAGACTTACTCAGTAATTATGACAAGAATTATGACAAGAAATTAATTTCTTCAAAAATAAAGAAGAGAGCTAGAGAGAGAGAACTGGCTATATTTGTTTCCCTTTCACTTACTTAGCTAGCCAGCGAATGCAGCTACAGTAGCTAGTTTAGCCTACTCAAACATCCGGATCAAACAGAGAGGGGTGCTATGTTACCTAGCTGGCTATGGCTATCCAACACTGGAACTCTTCCAACTTTTGCTTGCTAACTGTACACTGTACTGCATGATTGTAGCGGGTTTGCTAACGCGTTAGTTCTAGTAGCCACGTTGACTATGATGTTAGCTAATATGATGACAACGATGTAGGCTGTGTGTAGCGGTTAGTGGTTATGATACAAAGGTTTGGCTTGGACTTTTTATTTTCTTCGCCTGGTGACAGACAGCTGATGTGTTGTGCACTGCAGTCCACAAGCGAAGGGAAAAGATTAGAGGAGTAGAGTGCGTAGATGAGAGAAGGAATGATCCAATGATCAAAGGGATCATTCTGTTTATATGTGGCTGTTATGAAAGTGAACTGTGTTTGCGTGTGATCAGGGGTGTATTCATTCCGACGATTCTGTTGAAAAATAGTTCTTAAAGCGGAAGCCAATGGAACAAAACTTGCATTTGTCCAATAGAAACTCTTGTTTGTAACGGTTGGACTAATGATTACACTGTACATCAGCTAGATGCAGGCAAGAGTGTGCAAGGCGGTATTGAATGTGTCAATGTCACCTTTATTACTCACATTTCTCTCAACCTGTGCACCTACGTTGTAAACTTTCATTCATAGGCTAGCATGTAGCAACGTCATGATGGGTATAGGGAAAATTTGAGTATCATGTAGTAGCCTAAACCTATCGCTGTTACAGTGAAATCAGTAAATGGAATATGAATGACAGTCATTCAATATGTTGTAATAGAAATAAGGCCATGCTCATGAAAAAAGTATCGTCTTCCCTCATCTTAAACTGCACCAGCCACCACTGATTTCAGTGTGGGTTCATACCTAATGTATGGAACCAGATATTAGTAATCAAGTCTACAGTATGTCTTTGTGTTGGTATGACTGTTTTTGTACCTGCGGTGGGAGTCATAGAAATAGATCTACCCCTCATGTAATCAGTCAAATTGCTGTGGTATGAGGGGCTGAAAGGGTCATTTAACCATTTTGTGAAATGTCCCTTGAACCTTTTCTATTAATTGTATTTCTATAATGTGAGTGCCTGGCTGTGTGTTTGTATGACATTTTGACTTCGACTATGTGAAGACCTCTGTGTGTGTTTGTATTGTGGACATACAATTACTAGCTGGATAGAGACATATACCATGAGTTTGTATTGTGGACATTCTGGTACTAGCTGGATAGAGACATATACCATGAGTTTGTATTGTGGACATTCTGGTACTAGCTGGATAGAGACATATACCATGAGTTTGTATTGTGGACATTCTGGTACTAGCTGGATAGAGACATATACCATGAGTTTGTATTGTGGACATTCTGGTACTAGCTGGATAGAGACTTATACCATGTGTTTGTATTGTGGACATTCAGGTACTAGCTGGATAGAGACTTATACCATGTGTTTGTATTGTGGACATTCTGGTACTAGCTGGATAGAGACTTATACCATGAGTTTGTATTGTGGACATACTGGTACTAGCTGGATAGAGACATATACCATGAGTTTGTATTGTGGACATACTATTACTAGCTGGATAGAGACATATACCATGTGTTTGTATTGTGGACATTCAGGTACTAGCTGGATAGAGACTTATACCATGAGTTTGTATTGTGGACATACTGGTACTAGCTGGATAGAGACATATACCATGAGTTTGTATTGTGGACATACTATTACTAGCTGGATAGAGACATATACCATGTGTTTGTATTGTGGACATTCAGGTACTAGCTGGATAGAGACTTATACCATGTGTTTGTATTGTGGACATTCTGGTACTAGCTGGGGTAACTCCTCCTCTCTGGGGTAACTCCTCCTCTCTGGGGTAACTCCTCCTCTCCGGGGTAACTCCTCCTCTCTGGGGTAACTCCTCCTCTCCGGGGTAACTCCTCCTCTCTGGGGTAACTCCTCCTCTCCCCGGGGTAACTCCTCCTCTCCGGGGTAACTCCTCCTCTCTGGGGTAACTCCTCCTCTCCGGGGTAACTCCTCCTCTCTGGGGTAACTCCTCCTCTCCGGGGTAACTCCTCCTCTCTGGGGTAACTCCTCTTCTCTGGGGTAACTCCTCTTCTCTGGGGTAACCCCTTCCCTCTGGGGTAACTCCTCCCCTCTGGGGTAACTCCTCCCCTCTGGGGTAACTCCTCCTCTCTGGGGTAACTCCTCCTCTCTGGGGCAACTCCTCCTCTCCGGGGTAATTGAATTCTGACAGCGCCCTCGTGCTTTTCCTCCTAAAGTCTATGCCACAAGCGCACACACACGCACGCACGCACGCACGCGGGCACACACACACACACACAAACTGTGGCTCTTAGAGCTGTATATTATTACTCTGCTATCTACTGGTGCTGCTGGCAGGAGACACAGAGGGAGGGGGAGAGAGAGAACGAGAGAGAGAGAGAGACACAGGAATAAGGAGGTGAAGATTTTCTTCCTCCTGAGTGCTCCGCTCATGCGGCGGAAATGCTGCGGAGGTCAGTTGCTACCCCCCCTCCTCCCTCCCTCGGCTCCATCCTTCCCTCTCACTCTCCTCCTCCATCCCTCCCTTTCTCTCTCCTTCATCCTTCCCTCTAACTCTCCTCCTCCATCCCTCCCTTTCTCTCTCCTCCATCCCTCCCTCTCTCTCCTCTCTCAGCCTTATCTGTGCCCGTATTTCCTTCGCTCTCATGCCACGCGACGTTTTGACAAACAGATTTATTGGTTACGCCATATTTCTTCCCTGTTTTAATCAAATGCCGGGGCGGCGGGGCTGACTGGCGCTCAGATTAATATCGCCATTGATCAGATTGGATGGAGGTGTTCTCGAACCCGCACCCGCTCCTACCCCCCTCACTTAGCCTCTACCGCCACCACTGCTCTGAGAATTCCAGTAATATGCCTCTTCTCTGTGTGGCCTTGATGTGTGTGAGGAGTGTGAGCTGGCACTGTAGACTGATTGGCTGTATGTGTGTGGGTGGTTGGGTGGGTGGGTGTGCGTGGGTGTGTGTGTGTTTGTCTGTGCAGATTGTGTGCCCAAAGTGAACATGTATGTTTTATGTTTACAGGTGTGTATTTGAGTGTGTGTGTGATGATGACAGAAAGAGAGAGAGACAGAAAGAGTGAGAGAGACAGAGAGAGCGAGAGAGACCGAAAGAGAGAGAGCTCCAGACAAGGATGAGGAGAGATGACAGCAGGTACAGCACAGGATCCAGCCTGACAATACCACAGGAAGTCATTTTAACAAATGCACTGGGGCTACCCGGGGTTAGTGAAAACCTTCTCCATCCCTTTCTCTCTCCCTTCCTCCCCTCTCCCCTCCTCCCCTCACCCCCGGTCCCCGGCCTGCCACTCAGGCTGCGGCAGTCCGCCACTCTTGCCGCGCCGATCATGCGTGACATGAGGGTCAGCGGCGGCGGGCGTCGAGGTGAGTGGCTCCAGGGCCCCCCAGGGGGCCAGGCAGCGCGGGGGAAATTACCACACATCTTTTGTTGCTAAGTGCACGGCTGAGTGATGAACAGAAGCGGCCTTTGGCAGACGCTAACTGCAGGGGTGTAGAGGGAGCGTGAGGTGGGGGAGGGAGAGAGAGAGATGATGGCGGAAAAAGGGAGAGGGGGAAGAGGGAGGGGGTGCGCCGGGGAGCCGCAGCCTTCTGATTAAGGGTGAAAGACTGCCGGCTGAGGGAGGAGGGGGAAGGAGGAGGGAGAAGGGGGGGAGACAATTTAACCGAGCTCAAAGCCTGCCATCTCTGAAGAGTGAGGAATGAGACAGAGCCAAGGAGATTGGGCTGGTCTGTGTTAACAGCCTGCTAGGCCGGCCCCTGTCTTTCTCCCTCTCTTCTTCTTTATTCCATAAACCTTTTTTTGTGACTTGGTGACAAAAAATGTAGCAAGGATGTAGCAAGGATTAGCAAGAACAAAATCCTTTCTGAAAAATATACCACAGTAAAGCCTGTATGTCAGTTTAGATTTATTGCAATGGGAAAACGGTGTTGACTGAATTAGCTTTATTCTTAGCCGATGATGAGCATCTTTATTAGAAGATGAAAATATAATGTGGTTATTGTACAGAACACCTTCGACGCACCCTGGAATTCCCTTTATCCTATACAATATTGTGGGGAGAAATCAAGAGCTTTTCTTTTTCTGAAGGTTTCAGAAAAGTTTAACTGAAACGGCACCTTTTTAACTTTGGAAAGAGAGAGCAAGAGAGAGCAAGAGAGAGCAAGAGAGAGCAAGAGAGAGAAAGAGAGAGCAAGAGAGAGCAAGAAAGAGTAAGAGAGGGAAAGAGGGAAAGAGAGAGTCAGAGAGAGGAAGAGAGGGAAGGATGAAAAACCCTCGCACATTTGACAAGGAGATAGAGAGAGTGAGCACCTGTGTCATTGTTATGCCTGTTGCCTAGAAACAGCATTCTCCACCCCGGCCGCTTCACACTACACAGCTAACGGAAGCCATGCATGAAGAAAGCCTTCCAAAAAAATAATAATAAACAGCGAATTCCATATTTCACGGACGTTTGAATATGGGCATTTGTGTTGGGATGCAACCTCATCTCAACTCGTCGTGATTCTCAGCATAAGCAGGTGTCTACAATTGAATTAACAAGAGCTAGCCGTGCCATGCCGTACCGTAGCCACCTTGGAAAATCTCTTGGTTGAAGCGTTTCAAATTACCTGTTCACACGCACTCCCTCCCAGACCTTTGCCGTTTCTGATACACAGTATGCAATGCATAGTCTCGCATAGGATTTTGCAAGTAAACCAGATAATATTGTGCAGGATACGTAACCAATATGGTTCATTGGACACTTTCTTTTGCATTTTCTACATCAGTTAATTTCAGTATGTCATCATAATCTTGTTTTTATATGTCTTACATTTATAAATGTCCCACACAGCCTCAAAGCATCCTTGAAATATGTGGAAAAGATAGTTGGATCCAACTATTTCTAGAAATCTAGATTTCTATATGGAATGCTGTTTATCCGTCATACCATCTTGTGTTTGGTGGATACTTGTGTTATGGTGTGTTTCTTCTTCTTCTGGATATTATGATGTTTTCTTTGTCTGCGTCGCCTTGGTCGGTGGGGTCGCTCTCTCTCTCTCTCTCTCTGCTGTCTTGGCATTGATGGTCCTTGGAGGCACGAGACGAGGCGATGTAGGCGAGGGCTGTGCGTTAACAATAAAAACCCTGCGCCTCGCCACAGCTTCTGTCGCCTGCATGAAACACTCCTGCCTTTGATGGCTGTTTCCGTCAGAACCCACCCCCTCCCCTCCTCACCCACAGCCCTGCATCCAGCTATTCCCCCCACCTCCCAACCTTCCTCACAGACCCTATCTGAAGTAATGTGGATGCTGGTAGTGCAGAGCAGCAGTGCCTTGCTCTGAGCTCAAAGCCTTCACTGGTCGCCTTGGATGATGCCAACCCCACCATCCTCCCCCCCCCCCCCCCCTCCCCCCAGCCATTCAGTCGATAAGCTGAAAGTCTATTTAGATTTTCAGGGCATGCTGGAGCCAGACGGCTGGGGACGGACGGCTGGGGAAAACGTTGGATGGTAGCCGGGTCACCTGTGATACAAGTCAGGATTAGACGTCTATCCATGTCTGAGAATGTTGGGAGTTTAGGTAAAAACCAACCACTAAGGGCAACAGTGAGTGCTGCTAGCTTCAAGCAGGTTTTGGTTTTGATGGGCATAAGTATCAGCCTCTGGTGCAAAAGGTTGCATGTTCGAATCCAGCGATAGAAAGTTGTTTTTGAGATTTTAGTTTTATGCCTATCCCACTCCTTAACCGTTACCTTAACCATTAGTTAATGCCTAACTTTAAGATTTCAGAGTTAATGCCTAAACTTAACCTTAAACACTTCGAAATGTGACTTTGGAACAACTTCGAAATTTGACGTTTGAGAAACATGGATGAATGTCTAATTTTGACGTGACACTGCGAGAGCTGGTTGTGTTCCAGACAAGTGTACCAGCAGCAGCCACACTCCAGCTGCCTCCCCAGCCAATCCTAGACCCTGTATTTTCTTAAAGGCCCAGTGCAGTCAAAAATGTGATTTTCACGTGTTTTATATTTCCACGCTACTAGGTTGGAATAGTACTGTGAATTTGTGAAAGTAATGATAATGTCCTTTTAGTGTAAGCGCTGTTTGAAAAGACCACCTGAAATGTCAGCCTGTTGTGATGGGATGGAATTTTGGCCTGCTTGGTGACATCACCAGGTGGTACATTTAGTTAATAGACCAATAAATGAGAGTTCCAAACTCTCTGCCAATAATAGCTAGTTTTCAGTTTTCCCCTCCCCACTCAAACCACTCCCAGACAGTCCTAGCTAAGGAGCTATTTTTGTTTCTTTATGACCATTTTTATTGAAAACAATCACAGTAAGGTACTTAATTGTTACGCAGAAATGATTTGATATTGATATTAAAACAACTGCTTTGGGCCTTTAATGTTTGTTTATTTTTTACATGGAGAGTGATTACTTTAAAGAGCCAATGGCTGAGTACCGTAGGGCTCTGGTCAAAAGTAGAGCACTATAAAGGGAATAGGGTGCCATTTGGTACACAGCCAATGAGTTGGAGTGTGTGGTGCCTAACTTGGTGATTTATGTCGCTCATTCCTTTTGGCAGATATTGAAGGCGTCAGCGTTTTAACCTTGTGGCCTCTTAATGTGATTTGATAGGTCAGGCTGCTTTGTTGCCGGGCGCCCCTGCCAGCGCCTCGAGTGCTGTTGCCGTGCACGCTTGCCACCCGCCGCCTGGTCCCACGGCCGTGACACTTTCCAATTAGTTTATCGGTTTTCACCCTCTGAAAAAAAACAAAGAGTGAGAGACAAAACGGTAGAGAAAGAGAGAGATACAGAAAGAGGAGGGAGGGATGGTGAGAGAGCGAGAGAGAGAGAGAAAAAGAAGAGAGGGAAGAGGGAGAGAAAGGAGAGGAAAGTGTCACAAGACCCATTTGAGGATATAGAATACACAGGGTGGAGTATTAGTGTGAAACAGGGCTCTGTCGACCCCCCCCCTGATTATGTAGGCGGATGGAGAGAGGAGAGGAGGTTGAGTGAGAAACACACAATGCTCACTATGGCTGGGAGAGAGAGAGAGAGAGAGAGAGAGAGAGAAACACAGAGAGAGAGAGAGAGAGAGAGAGAGAGAGAGAGAGAGAGAGAGAGAGAAACACAGAGAGAGAGAGAGAGAGAGAGAGAGAGAGAGAGAGAGAGAGAGAGAGAGAGAAACACAGAGAGAGAGAGAGCGAGAGAGAGAGAGAGAGAGAGAAACACAGAGAGCGAGAGAGAGAGAGAGAGAGAGAGAGAGAGAGAGAGAGCGAGAGAGAGAGAGAGAGAGAGAAACACAGAGAGCGAGAGAGAGAAACAGAAACACAGAGAGAGAGAGCGAGGAAAGGTTTAGAGAGAGAGACAGAAAGACAGAGAGAGACCGTCTGTCTTTTTGTATGGACCTGGTTCATGTTACTGTTACCAGGGTCACATTCCAACAAGCTCTCAATAGCGAGAAGCCAGAGAAAAGAAAGCTTGGCCTCCAGCACAGCTATTTCAAAAGAACCACACACATTAAGATTAAGCAACAGCTGAGCTGTCCAGGAAATTCATCCTGTCATTATGTGTGGAGATGTATGATGTCACGCGGAACAGCTCAGCTATCCTGATCAGTCTGGACTGTGTAGCATTCAGGTTTAGTCTGCATTTCACTTCCTGCTTGGATGGATAACTTCGAGACAGATCACCAAAGTTCCTAAAAAGTGATTGCCTGCCTGACAGTATTACCACATAGTAATCATGAGAGATGATAGCCAATTATCTTCCACTACCACCCTTTATACAGCATCTCCTCAAAGAACACTCATCCGACGATTCCCATTGGCCATAGCGTAGGAGTTGCCTTTCAACGCAGAATCAGCCATTGGCCAATAGGTGTTGCCTCAATCAAGCAATAACCCACGTCGCCGCGGTGACTCAACGCTAATCATCTAGTGTCTATCCCAATCATGATACCAAGGTATAGAAGCCTGGGCAATTCTCCAAACGAGCTATCGCCCAAATGCGTGCTGATGGTAATGAAACGATTATTTGCTCATCAGTGGTGTGTGTGTGGGGGCCGCCGTCGTCGTCGCTCTGGTCACGTCTCACTATGATAATAAACCCCGGAGCCGTTGTTACCGAATCAGAGGCCTTCTGCGCTTCGGCTTCAAAGTACAGCCTCCCTATTTAAAAGGAGGCTGGAGACATATTACTGGGAGAAAGATGGAGAGAGAGATAGAAGAGAGAGAGAAATAAGGAGAGGGAGAGTGTATATGTGTATCTGATATCTGTGTATCTGATATCAAAGAGAGACAGAGAGAGATGGAGAGATGGAGAGCGAGATAGATAGCGAGAGAGAGAGAGAGAGAGAGAGGAAGAGATGGAGCCAGCCAGCAGTGTGGTAGCAGAGGAATTGATTTGAAAAGCTCTGTGGAAAGGCTGTGTTTACTACCCTCCCTGGCCAGCCCCTGACAGCACCACTAGCATCAAAACAACATTTGTTTTTCTTCCCTCCTGAAAAAAGAGAGTGGTATTAGGAAGGAAGGAAAGGGAGCGAGGTAGTTGTTCGACCGCACAAATAATGGTTTGCCACTCGGGTATGGCCAAATGATTAGTATTTCTGGAAACTAGCTTGTTGCTAGTCGAGTAAGGCGGTGTTATGTTTATCAGATGTTGCTTCTGTCTCCAAAACTCGTAGTAGCCTATCTGTACTCTGGAATGAAAGAGATTTGATTTTCTTATATGGAATAGTATAACATTGAGAGAGACATCTAGATTCTGTCTTACTCCAACGATATATCACCGTGTAATGGAATCGGCTTGAAATGTCCCTAATGGGCTGCAGTAATTCAGTAGTGGTGGTTGTTTATGACTTGGACATGACAAGTGCCAGACTGACTGGGGTTCCCAGGTTTCTACCATTACTACGGTTACTAGAGCAGACAGGCCTTTTAACCCTGGTGACATAATGAGGAAACTGACAACCAATCAGTAGATGATTAGATGAAGTGGTATTTCAATTAAACTGACATATACAGTAACGTTATACAAGTTAAGACTACCGTAAGAGAAATGCTTGAGAAGACTGATTTGTTGAAATTGTAATGTAAGAAAATATGTATTTATTTATTGCCTTTATTTAATGATTCTGTACAGCAAAGCAGACAAGTTAAAACAATATATAGAAAAGATTAGTTACAGATCCAGGGGCAACAACTGCCCTAATTTGGGCCAATTCTGGACTTAGATCCCCTGTATCCATTAGTGGACCTCTAATAATGTTTTGTGTTAAAGGTCCCGAACAGTGAAAATCATGTTTTTCATCAAATTGGATGATATTTGGATGAATCCAGTTCATAGTAGGTTGACCGAAGTATGACAAATTACTGTAGCTGGTAGATTGACAAAGTTGATCATAAAGTTACTGGTCATCTCCCCCCCATGTCAAACGCTTCGATTCAGGAGGCAGGCATTGCTACCGGCTTTATGCAACATCACGTAAAGCCGGAAATGTTATACACCAATGGTAGCTTCTTCTAATCGTGACTAATTCAAATATGCAACGCCTTAAAACCGTCATCACATGTGCGCATCATGTGGCTTGGTTCACAAACCATAAGATAGTTGAAGCATGTGTCAGAACGGTACTGGTAACTAACACCTTCATCTGTGTGTTGACTTTTAGCTAGCAGACTACTTACCAGCATGCCGGAAAAGCACACTGTGTTGTAACTGGATGCCATGGTGTTGATTTAACGTTACACTATTTCCCAACCCTTACGAAAAAAGATTGCAGTCAGAGTACAGTATAACTGCAGTACACTGCAGTATAACTGCAGTTAGAGTGCATTATAACTGCAGTATGCTGCAGATACTGCATCCAAAAAAACACCGTTTTTACTGCAGTAATTTTGCAGTGTAACTGCAGTTAGAGAGCAGTTATTTTGCAATTACTTCGTCCAAAATACCACAGTCAACTGCAGTTACTGCACTTTTACTGCAGTTTAAATACTGCATTCTTTTTTTGTAACGGGAAGAATGATGACATCCTACAGCAGGGGCTGCTTTCATTTCGGGTGGACGGGCTGCACAGACAATTAGTCATGTTGCGTGTGTGCAGTGCACATTTGGAGCGAAGTTGCTTTACCAATTGGGGAGAACATTCAATGGGTCTTGCCAGGAAACTAATCCCGAAGACGGATGCTGTACCATCACTGACAGTGGATCAGTGGATCTTGCAAGCGCCGACCATAATATAAGTATCAGAGTTTGATGAGTCAGACACAGTGGCTTTGGCCGTAACTGAGGCTACTTTCACATGTGAACGATTGTTGTCCTTCCATCCCTAAGCCCCCTACATTGAGTCTTAGACCACTGTAGCAGGAATGTTGTGATACAAAATCAGCTTTCCCAAGGCAAGGAAGGGGGGATATATAGTGAAGCCTGTGAAGACAGACCCAGCATACTGTGAGTCATAGTTATTCATTTTAAACCAATTGAGCCTTTCACGCACACCATTTTAAATACAAACATTGAAAAGTTACGACCAAATATTTCATATTTGAAATTGAGTACTTCAAAAACACCAGAAAACACATTGTAGAATGAGTAGATCACTACATCAATTGAACAGTGTGAGAGGTCTGACAAGGAAGAGGCCATAGCTGGATTGGTCTCCCGCTTCAATCTTGGGGGTGACTGAAGCCAAGTGGGTGACTGAAGCATGCTTGATTGAAGCGGGGTACATGACTCCCCGTCCTCTCCCACTCCCCACCCCTTCCCATCAATCTCTGTAGTTGCTTGCATTTCCTAAAGCATAAGTAATTCACTTGTACATGATATGATATCACTTTGTTACTTAGTATTGTTAATTTCAAGCATTCGAATGGGAGATGAGTGTTACAAATTGTAAGATTCAATGGGGTCCTGCACACTGTAGGACAATGCAATTGTGTATTGCTGCTGTTTGTCTGATATCCAACAGTCCATGTTCAGCTCTGTTGACCATGATGGATTCTACAGGGAAAATGGGTTGAGGTATACTATTTAAGCTCGAAATGACATGTGGCCCATTGTTTACCTGGTCATCAATGACATGTGGCCCATTGTTTACCTTGGTACCTGGCAACGACCACAAGGGAGTTTCAAAGAGCTGCCAGTCAAGGCGAGCTCATGAATTTAAGCTCCCCGCCCACTCAGCCTGTTCTTTTAGGCTTTCTGATAGTTAGAGATTTCTTCAATTCTGAGCATTTTAATAGTGTACAAATATTATGGGTGATGTTTTGGTCATTCATAGGCAGTTTTTACTTGGGAAATAGGATCACTGTATGGGACCTTTAATAAATTATTTTCTTTTATTTACCAGTGAGATAATTCATATTAAGCAGCCCATTCAGAGATCTCTATTACATAAAGCCATACAGTCACCTATTGGCCCAAATTTCCCCTCGCAATGTGAAAGAATCAGCCCTTAAATACTTAACCCAATTTGGAGGGGTGGGAGAAAATTCCTTTTCGTGCCGTGGCCACGCTCATAATTAACGGATTGCGGCTGAGCATTAGGAATGTGATTTATTTTTCAGTGGCAATTTCGATGGGAGGTTTTCACCCTGGCTACGGACGTGTGTGAACTGCACAAGTCTGCGGGTAGGCTGCTGGGAAGGAAGAGAGAGGGAGCAGAAAGAGACAGGAAAAGAAAAAAGAGAGAGAGAAGAGAGAGAGCAAAAAGTGTCAGGAAAAGGAGAGAGAGAGAAGAGAAGGGAAGAGAGAGCCAGGCAAACAAAGCCTGCCAGGGAGACCCCTACGCCACTTGTTAAAGGAAGTTTAGCCTCCCTTTGCCTCCAGCCATGGCGTTAATTATTAACAACATGGCTTCCTCTAAAGCGGTTCAGGAGGCAGCGAGGGACGGGCAGAAAAAGCTCTGTGGAGAGCAAGCGAGGGGAGCGAGGGAACAAAAGGAGAGAGGGTACATTCTCTGAGTACAGAGACCCTCAGTAAATGGATGGAGGAAGGGAAAGGGTTGTGAAACTGTGTTTCTGTTGTGTTGTTTTTTCGCTCTCCCCAAGATGAACTTCTGGCTGGCTTGGTAATTGCCCCCCCCCCCCCGCTGCTTGTAAACACACAGCGACGACTTGACGAGGCCACGTGATTCGATGTCGTTTGCTTTACTCACGTGTAGGGCAATTATCATCATCTATTCAGCTGTCAGCTGATGTCACTGACATTTTGTGTTTTTGGAGAGAAAATCTCGCTTTGAGAAAATTCTAGAATTTCTATCAACATTTACCTAATGGTGGGCTAGAGATTGAGCTCTCTAATCAACATGGTAGCATTGGTTGGATCTTCCTCTAAGAGGAAACAGGAAGTCGTGATCTTCCTGCCCTTGTGGTACACTGTAATGAAGCTGTCTCCAGGTAGCCATGGCCCTGTCCAGAAACAACAGCTAGACCCTATACTCACCTAGACACTAGATCTAAAATAATTGGATAAATGGAAACAATATGGCAAAATCTTCACCCAGCCTATCAGAAGACAAGATGGAATTATTGCCAAAGATGGTGGATAAATGAAGATGTCCCACTGAGGCCGTTTACCAATGAAACAATGGTCAGTTCCGGTCTGCTTAAATGGCTCTCCCATAGTCACCAATGCATTAGCAGGTGGGTCTGGTCTGCTTAGTTCATTTACTGTATATGAACCAGAAAAAATTAGGTAGTGGGATCATGTCCCATGTCCTCTTCCGTTTCTGCTACCATACCTATCCAATGATTTCAGACCAACAGGAAGTGCCTAGGGGAATTCTATATAAGCTACTGTTTCTGGACAGGGCCCATTTGTTCCTACTGTAGATGTTCTGTCAAAAACCTTCCTCCAGGAAGTAACTTGTGTTCCACCATGTTATTCTCAAAACTATAAGCCTAGTCGTGTTGTAGCATCAACAGCTAGCTAATAGAATGGGGGTGCTAAATAGGCTCTGGCATGTAATCAATACATGTCTGTTTTCATTTCAGTTGCATTGTAATTATCTGACAGTCAGTCTACCATAATTATCAATTACAATATTGAGTTACCGTGATAATTAGCCAATGGGATCGAGTCTACCCCTTGGCGTTAAAGGCACAATCTGGTACATTGTGAAGATTATCTCAATTAATGATATGAACCAAGTGTTTGGGCTGCCGTTGGACTGCTTACTAAACAGACTCAGGATTGTGGCTTTAAAGCGAGATTTGGGTCAAGGTTTCTTAGGTCCTCGACACTAACATAGCAGAATCTATTTTGATCATTATCGTACATATACTACAATGGAAAACTCACAAGGGTCCTTTGGGGAGTAATTGATTGTGATTCAAAGCAGACAGCTGCCCTTTTAAAGAGAATTCCAAATGGAGAGTCTTCTCATTCGCATCAAATAGAGTTCATCAAGGACGTACCTTTTATTCAAGGACGTGAAACATGAGCAAGTGCTTGTTGTTCAAATGTTTTTCAAAGAATTAGTGGAGAAATTGCTATCTTTAAGCTTTTCACAGAAGTAATTAACGTACAATGATTAGAGATACATGTTGAACTGAAACAAAAGGTGAAACAGCTAAATCCCTGCAGAACTCCCAGTTTGCAGACTGGCTCCCCCCAAGCAGACAGCAAACTACTGGACGGGCAACAACAACAGCTACAAACTGAACGCTCCCTTGACACGCACAGGCCACTATCAGAACCCTCCCATTCCATACTTCCCAAACGGATCAATGCACACGCTATATAGCCCAGAGGCTGTAGAAATACCTTTCTCTCAACTCTAAAAATGTATTTTTTAAAGCTGCCACTCCAAACCTTGTATTGTTGTTTTGTATATATTGCATATTTTAAAACTTCTTATGGATGGTGGCAGTATTGAGTAGCTTGGATGACTGACGTGCCCAGAGTAGACTGCCTGCTACTCACACCCAGAAACTAAGATATGCATATTATTAGTAGATTTGGATAGAAAACACTCTGACGTTTCTAAAACTGTTTGAATGATGTCTGTGAGTATAACAGAACTCATATGGCAGGCAAAAACCTGAGAAAAAATCCATACAGGAAGTGGTTTGTAGTTTTTCAAGTGATTCCCTATCCAAACTACAGTGTCTGTGGGGTCATTTTGTACTTCCTATGGCTTCCACTAGATGTCAACAGTCTTTAGAACCTTGTTTGAGGCTTCTACTGTGAAGTGGGGATGAATAAGAGCTCATTGAGTGAGAGGACTGCCAGCAGGGCATGAGCCTCAGCCATGCGCGTTCATGTGAGAGGTAGCTCAGTTCCATTGCATTTCTGAAGACAAAGGATTTCTCCGGTTGAAACTTTATTGCGGATTTATGATAAAAACATCCTAAAGATTGATTCTATACATCGTTTGACATGTTTCTATGAACTGTAATGGAATTTTTTGAGTTTTCATCTGACCTGCGCGTCGTGAATTTGGATTGGTGAACTGAACGCGTGAACAAAAAAGAGGTATTTGGAAATAAACGATGGACTTTATCGAACAAAACAAACATTTATTGTGGAACTGGGATACCTGAGAGTGCATTCTGATGAAGATCGTCAAAGGTAAGTGAATATTTATAATGCTATTTCTGACTATTGTTGACTCCAACATGGCGGATATATTGTATGGCATGTTTTTGTGTCTGAGCGCCGTACTCAGATTATTGCATGGTGTGCTTTTTCGGTAAAGCTTTTTTGAAATCTGACACAGCAGTTGCATTAAGGAGAAGTTTATCTAAAGTTCCATGCATAACACTTGTATTTTCATCAACATTTATGATGAGTATTTCTGTAAATTGATGTGGCTCTCTGCAAAATCACCGGCTGTTTTGGAGGCAAAACATTACTGAACATAAGGCGCCAATGTAAACTGAGATTTTTGGATATAAATATGAACTTTATCGAACAAAACATACATGTATTGTGTAACATGAAGTCCTATGAGTGTCATCTGATGAAGATCATCAAAGGTTAGTGATTCATTTTATCTCCATTTCTGCTTTTTGTGACTCCTCTCTTTGGCTGGAAAATGGCTGTGTTTTTTTGTGTATAGGCGCTGACCTAACATAATCATATGGTTTGCTTTTGCCGTAAAGCCTTTTTGAAATCAGACACTGTGGCTGGATTAACAAGAAGTAAAGCTTTAAAATGGTGTATAATACCTGTATGTTTGGGGAATTTTAATTATGAGATTTTTGTTGTTTTGAATTTGGCGCCCTGCACTTTCACTGGCTGTTGTCATATCGATCCCACTAACGGGATTCAAGCCACAAGAAGTTTTTAACATCGTATAATATTTAAAGTGTTTTGCTGTTTTAGGATTTTACTATTTGATAATGATTTATGATTGTTATGATTGTACATTTGTGTATAATTCAGTCTATGACTACAAGAAACCAATAAAACTACTACAGTTTAGAAATAATCTGATTATTGAGGCCTTAGTTTTATGTTTACTTTTATTTTGGCATAATGTATTGAGTCATTGTTAATAGACTTCTCTTTCATCATCAGGGACTTTAGTTTGGTGTGTCTATAGCTGTCGCCTCCTAAATTCTAACCCAAATAACTCCAATCCCCACAAGGCATTGCTGATTGGGTGCGTGGCTCTACAATCAGGAAGATTCGATACAGGTGTAATATCCACGCAACCAGAGATGGGGAAGATCTCAATTACATACTTCTCGTGTCCTCTCTCCTCGTCTTCTTCTCAAAACCTATTTGATGAGAAAGCCAGAGGTCCCGCCCCTCTGACCTTCTCCTCCAATGGGTTTTGAAAAGGAGACGAGGACCTGAGGAGTATGCAATTGAGATCGTCCCATGGACATGCAGCCAAGATAAAGAAGTCAACACAATGCACATTAGTGATATCTGATGGTTAACAATAAAAAGCAACGTTTGAATATTTGTTTTCCACAATATTCATAAATATTGCTACATGAAAAAACCTAAGTACATTCGTCAGTGTTTGAAGCAACTTGAAGCAACATGGAATCCAAGAAAGCTCCATAAGCACAGCAAAAGCAGTGGGATCTCGCATTTTTCAACCCACTGTTTGAAAAACCAAGTAATCAGATGAAGCTTCACATCATTGATCACGTGATAATGTTACTTTGAAATGAGCATCGGTACTTTGGCTGCGTTTCAAACTCATAAAAGACACACCCTCGTCCACTTACCCTCGCCTTATGCCCTTGGGGGAATCCCCGTCACCATCTTGGATGTCGGTCCAAACGATTAGACAAACAAGGGAAGTTCGCCATGTAAGCCCAGTTTGCGAGTATACAATTATGTTCACTTCGGGGCCTGAAACGCCCCAAAATGTAATTTGCGATGATTGTGCATTGGGGGGTTCTTGGGGGTGGGGAATGGAATTAATTGTATTTTTCATTTTTCTTCCTGGGGGGGACTGTGGGAGGGGTCTCGAATGGTTGAGGGACAGCTATTGGGGAACTGTGGGGGGATCTTGGAGGGATCGGGTTCACGTTTTTTGGCCTGGTGGTAGATCGGTCAACGTGCCCTTGAGCAGGGCTTTGACCCTGGATGCTTCTGTGTCGCTCTGAATGGGAATCTGTTGGATGACTGGTATGATGTAGTTGTTGAGAAACTTCACTGCAAGTATATTGTATGTTTCGAATATTCAATAAATAAAAAATAAATAAAATAATAATTATATAGTTAATATAAGTAGACATGCAATCATAATTGACTGTAGCGCATATAAAGCACCCACAAGCTACCGGTGGCTGAAAACGCAATCATTTCTGGGCAAGGGTTGTCCATTTAAAAATCATTCCATCCTCCCTCGCCTCTTACCCTGCAAGTGTATACTCGTCAGATGTCATGATATGAATGATATATCATTAGGAGTGTCCACCTAATTTGAGGACTGAGGAGATAGGGTGTGTCTTTTAACTGTTTGGAATGCAGCCATTGTGTTAGATCAGTAGTGCTTTGAAAACTGCATCGAGGTATCGGAGCTCCAGTATCAATCACCCCATCACTACTTATGTGTATTGCTATCTTACCAATACCCCTTTTATTTCAGTTATTTAACTCTTTAGTTGGTGTCTTCTCCCTTTGTCTCTCTAAGTGGTTGTGCCCTGAGTTTCTTCCTGTTCATTGGTGATGTTACGTTTGATACCGGACCTCCAAGGCTTGTGTCGAAATCGCTAAGCAGCTAACTTCGAAGTAGTGTGCCAATGCGTGTATCACTTTATCAGAAGTACGTCATCGATGATGTCCGACGCTTTGTTCACATGCTTTTTCAAACTGTGTGCTGCAAAGTGCGAGATCACACTGATTTTGTGGGGGTTCCAGTGCGTTCTTCGATTCCAAGCTGCGTTCAAACACCAACCTCTACTGGACACCATACGTAGAAAGGTAGTTATAATTTTGTACTAAAAGTTTCACCTGACTGGTAACTTGTCAAGTAGAGTAGGGAGCTATGTAACATTCAGGAATGTGAAGGTATGAGGTCAAATCCTGTTGAAAATTGTTTATCTGAAACCACACTTTCTGCACTGTTGTTCAAATAGTTCGTTTTATTTAGTATGGTATAAGCTTCTGTCTTAAGCATCCTAAATAATGCCCTAGATTCAGTTTTTGAAAAATAGTCAACTTGAAGGCAAAAAATGTCCGCTACCTAAAGACTCCAGTTCCAATAGTGCCTTGCGGCTGAGACCAAGCTGCAAATGGTGCCGGAGAAGATGCCAGACGTTTTATGTGCCCACAGCCGATTGTGCTTTTTTGTTCGCTTATTTTTTTACTTATTTTGTTCATAATGTTGCCGCTACTGTCTCTTATGATCAAAAAGAACTTCCAGACATCAGGACTGTGATTACTCAACACGGACTAGCAGAATCCTCTTTTTCCTTTCACGACTCTGACGAGCTCGACGCAAAGAATACGCTGCTTCCTCAGGAACAGGCCCCGATCCCCCTGATCTGCATGAAGAGGAGGCGGAGAAACAGGGGTCGAAGGTCCGGCTGCCTTCTGAGAATTCGCAGGCGATCGAATAAACCCCCACTTCCCTCCATTCTGCTAGCAAACATGCAATCTTTGGACAATAAAATCGACGAGTTACGCGGAAGATTAAACTACCAACGGGACATTAAAAACTAACATCTTATACTTCACGGAGTCGTGGCTGAACGACGACAACATCAACATACAGCCGGCTGGTTATACGATGTACCGGCAGGATAGAACAGCTGCGTCTGGTAAGTCAAGGGGCGGCGGTCTATGTATTTTTGTAAACAACAGCTGGTGCATGATATCTACATGAGGTAGAGTTTCTCATGATAAGCTGTAGACCACACTACCTACCGAGAGAGTTTTCATCTGTATTCTTTGTAGCTGTTTACATACCACCACAGTCAGAGGCTGGCACTAAGACAGCATTGAATGAGCTGTATTCCTCCATAAGCAAACAGGAAAACGCTCACCTAGAGGTGGCGCTATTAGTAACCGGGGACTTTAATGCAGGGAAACTTAAATCCGTTTTACCAAATTTCTATCAGTATGTTGAATTTGCAACCAGAGGAAAAAGAACTCTGGACCACCTATACTCCACACACAGAGACGCATACAAAGCTCTCACTCGCCCTCCATTTGGCACATCTGACCATAATTCTGTCCTCCTGATTCCTGCTTACAAGCAAAAATTAGAACAGGAAGCACCAGTGACTAGATCAATAAAAAAGTGGTCAGATGAAACAGATGCTAAGCTACAGGAATGTTTTACTAGCACAGACTGGAATATGTTCCGGGATTCTTCCGATGGCATTGAGGAGTACACCACATCAGTCATTGGCTTCATCAATAAGTGCATTGACGATGTCGTCCTCACAGTGACTGTACGTACATATCCCAATCAGAAGCCATGGATTACAGGCAGCATCCGCACTGAGCTAAAGACTAGAGCTGCCGCTTTCAAGGAGCGGGACTCTAACCCGGAAGCTTATAAGAAATCCCACTATGCCCTCCGACGAACCATCAAACTGGCAATGCGTCAATACAGGACTAAGATCGTACTACACCGGCTCTGACGCTCATCGGATGTGGCAGGGCTTGCAAACCATTACAGACTACAAGGGGAAGCATAGCCAAGAGCTGCCCAGTGACACAAGCCTACCAGATGAGCTAAACTACTTCTATGCTCGCTTCGAGGTAAATAACACTGAAACATGCATGAGAGCACCAGCTTTTCCGGAAGACTGTGTGAACACGCTCTCCGAAGTCGATGTGAGTCGAGAGCATCCTGACCGGTTGCATCACTGCCTGGTACGGCAATTGCAATTGCTCGGCCTCCAATCGGAAGGCACCTCAGAGGGTAGTGCGTACGGCTCAGTACATCACTGGGGCAAAGCTGCCTGCCATCCAGGACCTCTACACCAGGCGGTGCCAGAGGAAGGCCCTAAAAATTGTCAAAGACCCCAGCCACCCCAGTCATACACTGTTCTCTCTACTACCGCATGGCAAGCGGTACCAGAGTGCAGGAAGCACTAGGACAAAAAGGCTTCTCAACAGTTTTTACCCCCAAGCCATAAGACTCCTGAACAGGTAACCAAATGGTTACCTGGACTATTTGCATTTTGTGCCTCCCCCCAACCCCTCTTTTACTCTGCTGCTACTCTCTGTTTATCTTATATGCATAGTCACTTTAACTATACATTCATGTACATACTACCTCAATTGGCCAGACCAACCAGTGCTCCCGCACATTGGCTAACCGGGCTATCTGCATTGTGTCCCACCACCCGCCAACCCCTCTTTTTACACTACTGCTACTCTCTGTTCATCATATATGCATAGTCACTTTAACCATACCTACATGTACATACTACCTCATTAAGCCTGACTAACCGATGTCTGTATATAGCCTTGCTACTCATATTTTCAAATGTATTTTTACTGTTGTTTTATTTCTTTACTTACACACCTTTTTTTCCGCACTATTGGTAAGTAAGCATTTCACTGTAAGGTCGACACCTGTTGTATTCGGCGCATGTGACAAATAAACTTTGATTTGATTTGAGTAAGACCTTTAAACAGGTCAAAATTCACAAGGCCGCAGGGCCAGATGGATTACCAGGACGTGTACTGCAAGCATTTGCTGACCAACTGGCAAGTGTCTTCATTGACATTTTCAACCTTTCCCTGTCCGAGTCTGTAATACCAACATGTTTAAAGCAGACCACCATAGTCCCTGTGCCCAAGAACACTAAGGCAACCTGCCTAAATGACTACCGACCCGTTGCACTCACGTCTGTAGCCATGAAGTGCTTTTGAAAGGCTGGTCATGGGTCAGATCAACACCATCATCCCAGAAACCCTAGACCCACTCCAATTTGCATACTGCCCTAACAGATCCTCCAGCCACCCTAGTCATAGACTGTTCTCTCTGCTACCGCACGGCAAGCAGTACCGGAGCGCCAAGTCTAGGTTCAAGAGGTTTCTAAGCAGCTTCTACCCCCAAGCCATAAGACTCCTGAACATCTAGTCAAATGGCTACCCAGACTATTTGCAGTGCCCCCCCCCCACCCCCTCTTTACGCCACTGCTACTCTCTGTTGTCATCTATGCATAGTCACCTTAATAACTCAAATAACCGGTGCCCCCGCACATTGACTCTGTATCGGTACCCCCCTGTATATAGTCTCGCTGTTATTTCACTGCTGCTCTTTAGTTACTTGTTACTTTTATCTCTTATTCTTATCTGTATTGTTTGAAACTGCATTGTTGGTTAGGGGCTCATAAGTAAGCATTTCACTGTAATTCAAAGCATGTGACTAATAAAATGTAATTTGAAAGGTGATGTGCCTGATTTATTAGCAGTGAAGCCTTTAATTGAACCCACTCGATAAAGGTGTGGGAGCCAGATGGAAACTACAGCCAAGATAGAGATGGTAACTTTGTACCTCTGCTTTATATGCTGCTTGATCAAGCTTTCCATCCTTGTCTCTCTCGGTGTTCATGGTCCATGCGGCCCCTCTTCCTTTTTTCACACTAGCTTATATAGATTTAGGAGCAACCTTACATTTGGGAAGACATTTTTATTATGCTGCTAATAATGGTGTTTAGATAAAAGTAAGATTTGCTTCAGCAATCTGTATGCTCTTTGTGGTGGCTGTAACTGTTTTATCACTACCACGTTTATAACATCTAAAACCACTAAATGTTGTGCAACTTTCATACTGTAGCAGCATATTCCATGTAGATTCCATCTGCAGGTTCACATAGAATGGTTGTATGTTGAAGTAGATACAGTAGTGATGTGTCAACACCAGATAATGGCCTAAATGTAGTTGCTGTAAAAGGAGAGTGGTAAATAAATAGAATAGTCCAGTGGTAGTGTGGTAGTGTGTGTAGTTATTAACCAGTGGTGTAGGTGTAGTTATTCACCAGTGGTAGTAGGTGTAGTTATTAACCAGTGGTGTAGGTGTAGTTATTCATCAGTGGTAGTGTGTGTAGTTATTAACCAGTGGTGTAGGTGTAGTTATTCACCAGTGGTAGTAGGTGTAGTTATTTGTCAGTGGTAGTGTGTGTAGTTATTCATCAGTGGTAGTGTGTGTAGTTATTCACCAGTGGTAGTAGGTGTAGTTATTTGTCAGTGGTAGTGTGTGTAGTTATTCATCAGTGGAAGCGTGTGTAGTTATTCGTCAGTGGAAGCGTGTGTAGTTATTCGTCAGTGGAAGCGTGTGTAGTTATTCATCAGTGGAAGTGTGTGTAGTTATTCATCAGTGGAAGCGGGTGTAGTTATTCATCAGTGGTAGTGTGTATAATTTTAGAGTACAACAGTATGAGACATAATACCCATAAAACCTAGCGGTCAAACAGGGAAATGGTTCCAATCATTTTGCCACCATCATTTTTCCCCATAGGGGATTTTAGAAACACTTTAAGATAAGGGCTGTGTTTTGTGTAGGCTTACCCTTACCATGTAAATCTCTTTCAGACAAGGTGACTTTTATCAATATATAAGCCTGTATTCACCCCCCGAAAATGAAATGCTAATTAGCTGCTAATGTGGCTATGATAAAGAATTACAAATACCATGATGATCTGAACGAGACTGCCGAATTGAGGCAAAGATAGGAATCTCTGGATTAACCTTCTAATGTTAGCTGAATGTAGTAATTAATAAATAGGCTACATTTCTTTAAATGGACAAATGTGAACTGTCTTGTGCAAATTTTAAATTGACACAATACTGTTAGCAAAGGAATCAGCTAGGGATGACGTGCTGGAGCTTGCAGGAATTTGTGGTTTCGCATGCTGTCTATTGTGTTGCTCATTAGCATTTCCGAATCTGAGAGTAAATAGAGAGTAAATATTGACAAAAAGTCCCCTTGTCCGAGAGAGATTTACATGGTTATCAAAACGTCATACCAGAGTAAGCCTACACGAAACACAGCCCTTATTTTAAGTGTTTCTAAGGTCCCCTACGGGAAAAATGATTGGAACCATTTCCCTGTTTGACAGCTGGGTTTTATGGGTATTATGACACCTCCACTGTGGAGCTCTATTCATCTGTGATAGTATGTGTTTTCCTACTGTCTCATTCAGGCCGGGATGCAATCCAATGTGCATTATAGAGCAGCGGCGCACAGACCTCTTACAATGTGCCTTATAAAAGCACCTTGGATTGAATCCCAGCCTCAGTCTTGCTCTGAGGGAAGTTCCGCGTCTAACGGCAGAACTAACGTGATTGGTTAGATAAATGTTCAGTGGGCAGATCTTAGAATGACATGTCAGGGGCTGGACTTTACAGATGAGTCAAACAAAAAAATGCCTTATGGGTTGGAGGTTGGAGGTTGTGAGTTTGAATCCCAAATGCAATTTGTTTTTCAACCTGACCAAACATTCTAAACTAATTACATTTCTAATCTATTAACTTTCTGACTGAACAGCTTTAAATATGTGGAACAACTACTGTGGTAGTTATGCTTGGCCCACTGCTGGCACAGTGGGCCAAGCACTGCTCACAGGTTTCTCAAATAAGTTCTATTTGTTGCCTATCCCTAGAAAGCAATTCTCACCGTCAACACCCAAACCATCCTTCCACTGTAGTGGGGCTGGAGAATATTGGCTAACATCCTGGACTAGGATATCTAGTCAATGGGGAAATCTCAATTGTATCCCTTGTGTCCTCTCTACTTGCCTCCTCAAAACAAATTGAAGGAGAAGATCCAAGGCTAGGAACCTCAGATATTCTGCTCCAATGTCCTTTGGGAAGGAGACGAGGTGGGACAATGTGAGGAATCAAGGAAATACACTTGAGATTTACTCAGTGTATTCATTCTGACCCTTTCCCAAAATATTGTTTAGAGTTAATATCGTAGAAATGCCAAATCAAAGATATAAAATGAATGACTGAAGGAGAGTTGATGTTCCAAAGAAATGGATAACTCAGTGTGCTGCCTGCTACATCAGGGATGTGGCTTTGATTTTAAGAGCTACATATAAGCTGTGGCCTAGCCAAAGGATGACCACACACTGACACACGGACTGAACAACCCCCTTGGGTTGTGCCGTGGCGGAGATCTTTGTGGGCTATACTCGGCCTTGTCTTCGGACGGTAAGTTGGTGGTTGTAGATATCCCTCTAGTGGTGTGGGGGCTGTGCTTTGGCAAAGTGGGTGGGGTTATATCCTGCCTGTTTGGCCCTGTCCGGGGGTATCATCGGATGGGGCCACAGTGTCTTCTGATCCCTCCTGTCTCAGCCTCCAGTATTTATGCTGCAGTAGTTTATGTGTCGGGGGGCTAGGGTCAGTCTGTTACATCTGGAGTATTCTCTTGTCTTATCCGGTGTCCTGTGTGAATGTAAATATGCTCTCTCTAATTCTCTCTTTCTCTCTTTCTTTCTTTCTCTCGGAGGACCTGAGCCCTAGGACCATGCCTCAGGACTCCTTGCTGTCCCCAGTCCACCTGGCCATGCTGCTGCTCCAGTTTCAACTGTTCTGCCTGCGGCTACGGAACCCTGACCTGTTCACCGGACGTGCTTGTTGCACCCTCGACAATTACTATGATTATTATTATTTGACCATGCTGGTCATTTACGAACATTTTAACATCTTGACCATGTTCTGTTATAATATCCACCCGGCACAGCCAGAAGAGGACTGGCCACCCCTCATAGCCTGGTTCCTCTCTAGGTTTCTTCCTAGGTTTTTGGCCTTTCTCAGGAGTTTTTCCTAGGGAGTTTTTCCCAGCCACCGTGCTTCTTTCACATGCATTGCTTGCTGTTTGGGGTTTTAGGCTGGGTTTCTGTACAGCACTTTGAGATTTCAGCTGATGTACGAAGGGCTATATAAATAAATTTGATTTGATTTGATTTGATTTGATTTGATTTGAATAGGCAGAGACTACAATACATAGATGCAGGGTTCAGGCAAAATCAAATCAAATTGTATTTGTCACATGCGCCGAATACAACAAGTGTAGACCTTACTTGTGAAATGCTTACTTACAAGCCCTTAAACAGCAACGCAGTTTTAAGAAAAATACGTGTTAAGTAAAAAAAAGTTCAGTAAAAAATAAGAAATAAAAGTAACAAATAATTAGAGCATCAGTAAAATAACAATAGGGAGGCTGTATACAGGGGGTACAGAGTCAATGTGAGATTAGTCGAGGTAATTGAGATGATATGTACATGTAGGTAGAGTTAAAGTGACTATTCGTAGATAATAATAAAACAAACTATTCGTAGATAAACAGAGAATAACAGTGTGTGTGTGTGTGTGGGGGGGGGGGGCAATGCAAAATAAAGGCTTTTAATGACAAACTTACAAATACATAATCAAACTGTAAAACAAAAGGCCTAACTCTGTCAGAGCATATATTTTTAAATCAAATCAAATGTTATTGGTCACATACACGTGATTAGCAGATGTTATTGCGGGTGCTTCTAGCTCCGACAGTGCAGTAATATCTAACAAATTACACAACATATACCCAATACACACAAATCTAAGTAGGAATGAATTAAGACTATATACATATGGACGAGCGATGTCAGAGCGGAGCAGACTAAGATACCGTAGAATAGGACAGAATATAGTTTATACATATGAGATGAGTAATGAAAGACATGTAAACATTATTAAAGTGACTAGTGCTCCATTCCTTAAAGTGGCCAGTGATTTCTAGTCTATGCCTATAGGCAGCAGCCTCTAATGTGCTAGTGATGGGTGTTTAACAGTCGGATGGCCTTGAGATAGAAGCTGTTTTTCAGTCTCTCGGTCCCAGCTTTGATGAACCTGTACTGACCTCGCCTTCTGGATGATAGCGGGGTGAACAGGCAGTGGCTCGGGTGGTTGATGTCCTTGATGATCTTTTTGGCTGCACGATTTCACCAAGAATTCACCACGTTTTTGCCATCCCAGACAAATGTTCATGATCGGGTGAAATCCTATGAACTTGGGCTAGGATCACTATGTCATGACTGGCGTAGTTTGTGCGGGTTAAGGACGCACCGATGATGGCTGTTCTGTTCTCCAGACCCCTGGCGGATGTCCTGATCATTTTCTGACATCAGAAATGTTGGTCGTACATCTTGTAGTATGAGCAGTGTTACGACGCGATTGGGCAAGGACTACTACCAATAGCCAATAAGCACTCAGGTGTGAGACCAAAACATTTTGGCGAAGAAAAAGCAACACGCACCGTGTGGACCGACGTGATGTGAGACAGATTGGTGGAGCTGTGGAGTGAACGTGGCTGCATGTTCAATAATACAAGTTTCATATTACCTCCAACTTCCTTTGTAGAATAGAAACTGCATATTGTCCACATCTGTCAGCCATTTGTGGGTCTATATTTTTGCACCTCTGGGTCCATATTTCTGCACATAATAATGTGCACACTAATAAAGCAGCTTGCTGTTTGCATTTTTTTCAGAAGACAACCAATTAAAACGCAGGGTAGGATCAACTAGGGAGTCATGGTGTAATGTAAGCACCCACGTCCTGGGGTTCGAGATTGACAGAATGATAGATTTGGGACGAGGAAATCAGGAAATGTTAGCAAGTTAAGATCTTAGACTTTTTGTGTGGTGTATACCCAGCATTACTACATTTACATTTGTCATTTACCAGACGCTCTTAACCAGAGCAACTTATAGTAGTGAGTGCATACATTTTCGTACTGGTCTCCCATGGGAACTGTGGTGTTGCCAGCACAATGATCTACCAACTGAGCCACACAGGACATCAAAGTGAACCAAAGTCCTTTGTTTAAACAAAGTTCCATGGAACTTGGATAGTGTTCAGCTGCTCTCCATGTGGAAAACCACCAATGCAGCCCAGGTGCTGTTAATTTAAACCATAATGAGGCCACTCAGGCCAGGTGACCTGTAGAGCAGGTGGTTATGGGCCATGTAGTCTTTACCATGGCAGCCATCTTAGGCAGTGGTGTAAAGTACTTAACTAAAAATACTTTTAAGTACTACTTGTTTTTTTTGGGTATCTGTACTTTACTATTTACTATTTTTACTCCTTACATTTACCCTGACACCCAAAAGTACTCGTTACATTTTGAATGCTTAGCAGAAGAGGAAAATTGTCTAATACATGCACTTATCAAGAGAACATCCCTACTGCCTCTGATCTGGCAGACTCACTAAACACAAATGCTTCATTTGTAAATTATGTCTGAGTATTGAACTGTGCTCCTGGCTATCCATAAATTAAATAAACAAGAAAATCATGTCATCTGGTTTGCTTAATATAAGACATTTTTTATTATTTATACTTAAGTACATTTAAAACAAAATACTTTTACTTAAGTAGTATTTTACTGGGTGACTTTCACTTTTACTGGAGTAATTTTCTTTTACACTAGTATGAAAACTGGGTACTTTTTCCACCACTGATCTTAGGGTAGACACCTCCTGTGACAGCACAAGGCTTACTGTGTGGCATGCCCGCAGGTGGAGGGGCTTGTCACGTGTGTGTGTGTGGTAGTCCAACAGCATGAGAGACAGGGGTTTAAGCAATAAACATTTTACTTTAATAACAATTTAAATTTGATTTATTAGGATCCCCATTAGCCGACAACAATGACGACAGCTAGTCTTACTGGGGTCTGACATATTAAAAAAAGACATTACAGACAAAATACTTTACATACATTTAAAAACATGTAGTGTGTGTATGCATCTATCAGTTCCACATACATGTCAGTACATTACACACAACAAGTAGGTCACATGGAGGAGAGGCGTTGTGCTTTATTCGTCTTTTGAAACAAGGAGTAACTCAAAAGTGAAAATGCATCTCGGAACGACAACTTTGGGGGAAACTAGAGGAGCTGCCTCTTACCCCATGCAGTCTTCTCCTATGCAGGGGGAGCTCCCTCTTACCCCATGCAGTCTTCTCCTATGCAGGGGGAGCTCCCTCTTACCCCACACAGTCTTCTCCTATGCAGGGGGAGCTCCCTCTTACCCCACACAGTCTTCTCCTATGCAGGGGGAGCTCCCTCTTACCCCACACAGTCTTCTCCTATGCAGGGGGAGCTCCCTCTTACCCCACACAGTCTTCTCCTATGCAGGGGGAGCTCCCTCTTACCCCACACAGTCTTCTCCTATGCAGGGGGAGCTCCCTTTTAACCCACACAGTCTTCTCCTATGCAGGGGGAGCTCCCTCTTACCCCACACAGTCTTCTCCTATGCAGGGGGAGCTCCCTCTTACCCCACACAGTCTTCTCCTATGCAGGGGGAGCTCCCTCTTACCCCACACAGTCTTCTCCTATGCAGGGGGAGCTCCCTCTTACCCCACACAGTCTTCTCCTATGCAGGGGGAGCTCCCTTTTAACCCACACAGTCTTCTCCTATGCAGGGGGAGCTCCCTCTTACCCCACACAGTCTTCTCCTATGCAGGGGGGCTCCCTCTTACCCCACACAGTCTTCTCCTATGCAGGGGGAGCTCCCTCTTACCCCACACAGTCTTCTCCTATGCAGGGGGAGCTCCCTCTTACCCCACACAGTCTTCTCATATGCAGGGGGGCTCCCTCTTACCCCACACAGTCTTCTCCTATGCAGGGGGAGCTCCCTCTTACCCCACACAGTCTTCTCCTATGCAGGGGGAGCTCCCTTTTAATCCACACAGTCTTCTCCTATGCAGGGGGAGCTCCCTCTTACCCCACACAGTCTTCTCCTATGCAGGGGGAGCTCCCTTTTAATCCACACAGTTTTCTCCTATGCAGGGGGAGCTCCCTTTTAATCCACACAGTCTTCTCCTATGCAGGGGGAGCTCCCTTTTAATCCACACAGTCTTCTCCTATGCAGGGGGAGCTCCCTTTTAACCCACACAGTCTTCTCCTATGCAGGGGGAGCTCCCTTTTAATCCACACAGTCTTCTCCTATGCAGGGGAGCTGATGTAGCACATGGGGATGTGTGAAGCCCCAGCCTGAAGTGTCCCTAATTGCGCCGCCGAATAGCTAGCTTTTCGCATGTGGCAACTGGCAAGACGCTTCGGGAGGGAGGTCACATGTGCTAGTAAAGCAGAGGTCCTGGGTCCGAGCCTCAGTGTGAGCCCAATCAGGAGGAAGTGGTACTCGCTAAGCACCATGACATCCGTTATACTAACACCTAATCCCTGTAAAGCTGTTTGTGGCTGCTGGGACAGGAGTCTTCTAAACGTAGCTCACAGCAGTAGCACCCACTAGGGCTTTTACTAGCAGTTCCACTCTTGTGTTGGCAACCCTTGATTGCAGCCACAGCTGCAGTCAATAAGATGATTAATTCACCAGAAAACCACACCCCTGGCTATGTCCCAATTCTCCCAAATAGTGGCTATGTCCCAGTTCTCCCAAATAGTGGTTAAGGAGGGTGTGAGAGGCACTTCCCTATCCACACGACCCCTCAAGATGCCACAACTGAATGATGAATAAGGCCAATTCTATTTGATCCGGGAATTAGTGCGCTTGACATTTACTGGTAATTTCAGATTGAGCCGACATATGCAGTGTTTACCATGAATGTGGTCTCCACGAACGTGGGAACATAGCCTGTAAAAGGTGCGTAGCCGAAAAAGGGGGATATCGGATTAAATACCGGCCTAAATGTATTAACTGAGTCACTATAAATAAGGACATCTACTAAATATTATTGCCGTTATATTTTACCCAACGTTGGGATGTTCCTTCTCTGTGTTATTTTGCTTCTTTTAATACGCTGTCATCCAGCCAATTATCGCGTTAAGACAATGAGACTCTGTGACCTTTACACCCCCCTCTTTTTATTCCCCCTTTTCTTTCTCACTCTTTGTCTTGCCCTCATGCCCCTGGGGAGCCTACGGTTCACCGACGTAAAGCATCCCTCTCTTCTGGATCATCACTCTTTACTTCTGTTCCCCCCACCTCCTTATTATCCTCCCCCTCTCCTTCACTCCCCCTTCTCTTCCTTCCTTCCTTCCCTCCCCCTCCTCTTCTCCCCTACTCTTCCTCCCCTCTCCTCCCCTCTTGTCCCCCTCCCCCTCTCGTCCACCCCCTCTTCTACCCCTCCACTTCTCTTCCTCCCCGCTTCTCCCCCTCTTCTTCCCACATATCAGGAATTCAGCAGCCTTCCACCTCCAATCACATTTTAATGGGATGCCGATATCCTTTTCCAGAAGAGGGTATCTGGGTCAGATGAGTCTTTCCCACACACACACACAGAGACACATGCATACACACACACACACACACACACACACACACACACACACACACACACACACACACACACACACACACACACACACACACACACACACACACACACACACACACACACACACACACACACACACACACACACACACACAGCCCAGTGGAGCTGCCATCAGTCAAAGCGGCACGGTGGGTCTGGGGGCATTTACATAGATAGATGATGGAGCGATTACAGGGCACCAGGGTTATTAATCATGCTGGTGGGGAGAGCGAGAGGCCCACTGTGCTCCTCTATAGGGGGGGGGATCTCTACCTAGGGTATAGTCTCTACTGTAACTCCTGAGCCTGGGTCTATGTGCCTAACCACTGTGTTTGATATAAGGCCTAGAAATGCCCTGTTTCCTTCACCATTAACAACGTTTCTATCCAGAGTTTTATGCCAGTAAAGTCATACCGTATTAAAAGAAAATCACGACAGCTATGATGGAAACAGGAAGCTTCGGTACAATTGTATAAACGCCGACAGATCATTTGTTTGTTCGACATGGTGGGATCTTTTAGTGTCGGTAAAATGAATTACGTGAGAAGTGGTGGTGGAAATGCCTTTATGCCCAAATATTGACATAAGAGCCATCGTATGGAAGTAAACTTGGAGTCACGCGATGATATGGTGTGTGGTTTTCTCCTAGGGAAACCATGCAGTTTATTAGTCTACATATAAAATCAGTTACGATGAACTCCCCAGGAGGGTAAAAGTGCACAGTGATGATCTTGATGGTCCTTTTCCAATAAATATTGAGGGTCTGATTCTGGTCACATGATGATAGATGCTTGATAGATGCTATGACTTATCCATAATAATGTCATCATGTAGACTAGCCTTTCAGCACAGCCTACCTGTACTGTATCTACCAGCTGTTGGCTAGAGCGCACGTGGCAAGACCAGAGTAGGCACATCTGCTATTTAACGCAACAGTTTCTGTGACAAACCTAGAGTTGAAAATGTGACGGAAACATATTTAACTTTAGATTTTTACTCGCACTACATCTCATCTCACACGGATTTTTATCCGCAACATGTCCGTGTAGAAAATGCGCATATTTTCTTTATGCGGGTTCTAGAATATTCGGATGAAAATGTGTCGCCAATCAGAGGGAAACCTAGCTATTGAAGTACTTAAATGTCAGTTTAATTTAATGTCAGTGACAATTTTTTATGGACATTCTGAAAATTCTTAAAGTCGTCATATGTAATGTTTTCACATGGAGCGACCCCATGCTTACTGTAAGTGTACTAAAACATGCAATCTTCAGCACTTTAACATTTCATACCACCCTAGTTTCTGGTGGTTTTATGAATTTTGAATCGTGAGTGGTGGCTCTAAATATGACGGGCTGGGGGGACGAGGTGATGGCCTAATCTACAGAGACAGGTGAAGTACTCCGCTCCTCCTGGCCGTTTGCTTTGGTAAATGTATCTGCCATCCCGTGACCTCAATGGGACGTGACACATCAACCCCCACCCCCCCACCACCACCACTATATCCCACCACCATGTTTCTAAGAGGGAGACCAGTGTTTTGGCTATATTGCTCCTGATCATTCTTTAAATGGTCTATGTCTTTATCTCAACCATGTTGTGAAGCCAAAGGCACATTTTCACATGTGGATAATTTCGTTATTCAAATTCCAATGTATTGAATCCAATTTATTGTATTCTAATAACTTATTCTATCCAGTCAAAAATGGCTGCTAGGCCATGCCTTAACAGACATTGATAATGTTCTGAATATCCAAGAAGGGTTGTCTAATATAGACGGACAGATAGATGGATGGATGATAAACGAGTGGATGAATGGATGCATGGGTAGGTGGATATAGATGGATTGACGTATATCTTGGTAGATCAGTCACAGTGACAACGCTCTGTGAAGAATGATGCATATGGGCTTCTGGAAATGAAAATGTGATGACTCGGAATTTACATTTGATCCAGCTGGCGAGATTATCAGTCAAGGCTGCTGTCACAAACCAGCGTACGGTCTCCCCACAAGCACAGCTGTGTCATGCCACAACAAGTCAACACATTCATATAAACATAGAGCTTTGAGGTGTGTGGGAGTTATGCGGTAGCCGATTTCATTATTTTAAATTAGTCGGATCCACATCCACAACGACTTTATCGCCACGTTTTAAAAAGATTGCTGTAAATAATTGAATATGTTACTTGGGGAATTTTTCTAATTTGATGAGTGTAGATATGCGACTTGTCACTCTGCCAATCACTCCATTAGCTCTGAGCCTTGGTAGCGTTGCCCGATGACATCATTCTGTGTCCTTTTGACACAAGTCAATTTGATTACCCTAGGAGGCTTAAAAAGATTGGAAGCAACACAATGGTCTCAAATGATATTGTTTTAGAACACACAGATGGACCATTGATCTACTTAACACCTGCCTTCCTATTACGTAAGATTAGATTTGAGTGGTTAAAAACAGAAAATCAAAACTGTGTCCAACCTCAAGCAAGGCAACACTTTGTCTTGTCTACAAGATACAATATGAATGCTATATGAGCAGTTCCTTTACTAACTACAGGACATTCAGTAATACAGAAGAAACATAAATACATTTCTTTGCATCCTGCAAGGCTCCTTTCCTGTGTTCCATGATGTCCAGTCCCGGTCTCTATTCCAACGTCCACAGGCCACACTAACATACAAATGAGTATGAAACCATGTATCAGAGATCCATTCTTAACCGCGGACATTGGAACACAGCCTCCGTCTGCATAGCGAGCCTCAGTGCTGCCGCCCTGAAATACACCTCCAGTGAGTGACTTTGATTGGCTGATTCCTCAGTGGTCAGTCTGGGGCCTGCCACCGGGGGGAAAGGAGGGTTTAAATGATGTGGAGAAATGTCAGTGGATGTCAGGAGGCTCACCACCCCGATCAATCAATCAGGCTGGCCTGATCCCCCTGTGGTGTGTGTGTGTGTGTGTGTGTGTGTGTGTGTGTGTGTGTGTGTGTGTGTGTGTGTGTGTGTGTGTGTGTGTGTGTGTGTGTGTGTGTGTGTGTGTGTGTGTGTGTGTGTGTGTGTGTGTGTGTGTGTGTGTGTGTGTGTGTGTGTGTGTGTGTGTGTGTGTGTGTGTGTGTGGAGAGATGGTGGGGGACGTACCCTAAACATATTAACTTTCCCCATTCATCAATTACCCTGGAAACTGGAGTCTGTCAGAGGGATGAGCAGATGGTGTGTGTGTGTGTGTGTGTGTGCGCAGGAGCAAGAGAGAGACAGTAGGGTTCAGTACGCTCACTCAGGAGGCTGCAGGATAACTAATCAATCTACCTGCCTCAGAGAGCAGGAGAGGAACAGGGAGAGCCGATGAGCAGAGAGCAAGCCAAGGAGGTGCCTGCACATTCTTCAGAAAGGGGGTGAAAATATGATTCCCTGCATCCTTCTCAAAACACATTGGAGAAGGTCTGCGCTTCCTCCCTAATTTTCTCCAATGTGTTAGAAGGAGAGGAGTGAGAATGCAAGGAATTGAGGCAAGACTTTTGAGATTCACTCAGCATCTAAAGAGTCTATTAAATCAAAACAGAATGGGAGCCTTCAGAGGTTAAAACACAACAACATTTCTTCTGACGCTGCATGAGTACACATCAGATTAATTGAATTGATAAAATCATGTTTATTGTGAGCAGCAAATAGCAAACTGAATATTAATTCAATCAATCAATCACACAGCTTGGAAAGAGAACTGAATGGTCTCCATACATCTGGAAATCGGTACTGATTGAATATAGTAGTCACCAACACTGTAGAATCCCTTTGTCAGTTTCGGCCAAACTCTCTCCATCTATGTCTTGTACAGTAATACAGCTACAAATAATTGAAAATGTTAATGCATTTATGTGTGTGGGCTATAAAACATTCAAGAATTTTGAGGCCTAAAATCAAATGCTGAAACATTCAGGCAAATGGGTAGGACCCAAAGTAAGTAGTCTCTCCAAGTGCCTGATTTCAATCACTATGGTAAGCAGGAAATTAACTGGCCTTCGAAAGTCCTACCTGGTACATAAAGGCTTGACCTTCTAAGGTCCTTCCTGTTACACCTGCATACGGGTAGCTGAATCTTGTCTTGAGGATACTTCATAACCTCAGACAATATGAGCCCAGGTGATTTTTCCTCCCCCCCAAAAAACGTTTTGAAGTTCCTTAAAAACACTTTTCACCCTGAAGACTAAACTACAAACTCCTTTCAGAGGGCAGATGTGTTTTCTCTCTCTCTCTCTCTCCCTCCTCCTCTCCTCCTACCTGCTCTTAAATGTGTACCGGCGGCTCTAGGCCTGTCATATAGCATCAGCGCTCCGCTGATTACTTCCACCTTGTCTCCCTCGTCAGGGAATGATTCTGACACGCACTCACACCCTGCTTTCTCCGCATCAATATGCGTGCGACGGAATAACTGCAGACAGTAAATAAATAATGAAAGAGGAGAGAGAGAGAGAGGGAGGGAGGGAGGGTGGGAGAGTGACACATCGAGCTTCCCTCTCTTTTCTCTCTGTCTCGCTTTCCTCTCCTGTGTGGTGTGACTCACCCAGAGTGGCCAAGTGTTATGTCGTGCACTGGGGAAGGCGCGCACACGTGTGTGCGCACTGTGCATACATGAACGATCGCCTCACAGACGGAGTTGGATGTGAGGGTGTAGGTTTGATGGGTTTTGTTTGGAGAAAGAGCCCATTTAGAATACACACTAGGATTAACATAAAACGGGTAGAAAACACAGCAGCTGCATACTTTGAAATGAATAGCTAGCTAGGCCCATCCGTGTACATACAGTACATTAGAATGACCACATGACCTGGTCAGGAAAAACTCTTGGCCCTAAACCACAGCCTGTAGTGATAAACAAATGTCTGGTCAGATCACGTGATGAGGAAAAACACCAGGCCCTAAACTAAAACGTTATTTTAGATGAGGTGGCAGTTAAAGATGCACTATGCAGAAAGCACTACGCCAATTTCTGCTTGCTAAAATTAATAGTTTGCCTAATTTCAGTTTATGTGAAAAAAGTAAGTATAGTGTAGAGATTCATTGTACCATCTAACCACTGTGAAATATATTTTCTATAACCAACAATATAGCATTTTCAGCTGTTTGTGGCTGGTGTACAAAACCGAAAGTAAAAGATGCAAAAATATAACTTAAGAACGGGAAGCGTAGAAATAATGCATATAGAACAGCTCTACTGCTTCTTATACATGCTTTCAATGAGAATTAATGATCTATAAATCGCATTTCTATGTGAATTTGGTCAGGTCGCCCAAAAAGTGACATATTTCAGCTTTAAAGGATGAAAAAACCTGCACCGTCAGGATACAGACGCATCACTTCCGCCCAACTGGAAACTCCATATTTCCCATCAACAACATTCCCATTCCCTGAGCAGCGTTCCAGTATTCATTCATTCCAAGAAAGTGACTGTGCGTTTTCCCTGTGCTAGTCCTGTGTGCCAGGGATAACTCCTTAACGGTGTGAGCATCCCTCCCTCCCATGCAGTCAGAAATCCCTAAAGGGATTACCAGGAGGACCACAAGGACTCCAAATCTCAGTGAAGGGCATGGTTGGGGGTAAGCATCTAATCTCCTGGATGTATTCCCCCTGGAAGATAAAAGGGCATCACCATAGAAATAGAATCCATAGAAAGGGCTTGCAACGTCCACTCATTGTGCCATCATGGATTTCAATGGAGAAGCCCGTTCTATATTCTGTTTCTATGGGCATCACACAGTAAGGCAACTCACTAATTAGGTGGTGTAGGTTTGTTGTTTAGGGCTGGTTTCCTAGACACAAATTAAGTTTGTAGTCTGGACTAAATTGCATACTGGAGAATGGAATGTCCTTTGTGTATGTTTTTGGGCCCTAGGTCTAGGTTTAATTTTGGTCCGGGAAAATGGATGTTAGAGTTTCCATTCTATGACCCAACTACCCTAATGAAATCCTATGAAGGGGGATGGAAATTATTTTGAACTTTGTAAAACCAGATAGAAAGTATTTAGAAATGATAATCAACCTACATATTTTTAAACACCTGCACTTTTTCTGGCCCGCAAATTGCTTTTGACAAACAAAAAGGTCCGGAAAAAATTTGATTTTTTAAAATCCCCATGTGGCCCTCGAGCCAAAATGAGTCCTCCTGGCACAGCCTGTCCCACCAAGTACCCCTCCCCAGCTCCATCCCCATCCCCAGCTCCATCCAGATGAGATGAGCGCTGCACACATTTCATGGGAGAATACTCAGCTCATACATCTTCATCCCCGTTTACTTTACCATTTTTCTCCTTTACCCTCTCCCTCCCACTCTCAGTGCAGGAGGGGGAAAACGTTACCACCGGGGCCTGAGGATTTTAAATCCCAGTTTCCAGACTGATCCAGGAGAGGGAGGAGAAGAGGGGGGATTAGAAGAAGCCAATCTCTGATATGGTTTAATCTCAGCGGCCAAGCAACCGCCGGCGCTCCCGATGCACGTTATTTATCACCTTCCCATCACCGGCGGTGGCGGGGATTTGCCACACAGACGCATCTGCCGCGGAATGCACGCAGAACGATTTCCAATGTAGCTCTCCTCTCTCAGGCCTTTTGCCGCCAGCAGCTCAAGACGCAGGTTACGGCTGCGTGGGGGTTCGTTACCGAGGAGGAAAAAGTCGGTCCCGGATGATTTCATCTTCCTCCGTCTCCTCAGCGACCCCAGTAATCCACAGCAAACCCAAATGCACCCCTCTATCCCCTTCTCCACTGTCCCCCTCACTACTCTCGCCAACCCCCCCCAGACCTGGAAATCATTCGGGCTGCACAAGCCATCTCAGGCGCCCCCACCCCTCCTCCTATCCCCCTCCTCCTACCAGTGTGACAAACCACATGGGATTTCACTAGTTCTTTAAAACCTGCTGCCTCTGGGAATGACTCTCTTCCACCATGCGACATTTTAGTATTCCGGGGGAGACGTGACTAGGGATGCAACCAATGCCGTTTATATATCCTCTCCTCGTTGTTGTTTGAGTGATGCTTCGCAGCAGCAGCAAATGAGAGGGGGAAAAACATTGCAGGTGAATCATAATCCAATATTTAATTGTACAATGTGAGGATAAAAATGTTGCGTTATTCGTCGACATTCAAAATATTTTTTTTTAGTCCTTTTTTTATTTGAACACATAAAAGCATCACAACAACAATATACAAATTCTTGTTAATCTTTAAAACCAAAACACATTTACACATGCAACAATAGGGTTTTGAAGACAATGAGTAATTTATTGAATAATTTTTTGTCGTTTTTGGAATGTGTTCACTTTTTGCTTCAGCTCAACAGACTGCTGCATTTGTTGTTATTGTGGTCTCTGCAGGAGAAAGGTATGGTAAGTCCCGTACTTCCAGAATAGCTGTAGTCAGACATACTCACAATGAACATATCAGTTATATTGTACATAACCGTTGTCAGATATGTAAACTGTACTGTTGACTTAATATTCAATTTTAATGTTAATTTAACCTCAGAATTACTTTACTAGTATTATTAATTACCTTTTAGACAGCTTAGGTGTAATAACGGTAACACTTTACTTAGTCCGCAAGTATATATCATAAACCTCATAAGACATTGTAACGGATATTACATGCTTATAACAAGTAATAAAGCATTATACCTGCTAATAACAAGCAAAAGCATTATACCTGCTTATAAACAAGCAATGAAGCATTATACCTGCAGGATATAAGTAATTAAGCATTATACCTGCAGGATTTAAGTATAGTGTTACCTATTAGATGACCTTTTGTATTTCAAATAAAAACCAGGAGGTGGCCAAACAGTTACATGAAAAAGCTAATCATAACACCATCTTTGAAGCGTATCGAAACCACAGAGAAACGCAGTCTGGCTCGCAACCACCACTTTGTGCAGTAACTGTAACACAACGACGCTCCTTTTTGTTTTCCAAAAAAGTACAACTCGCTACACAAGACAATGTGCCCTGTTTCGTAACGTGCTGGACAAAAACTGAAAGAAACCCCAAATGAAAGCATCTAAATAATAATGCCGTTCTCTCTGGCATTGTGTGTCACTTATATGATACTTCACATTTACCAAAGAGGACCTTATAGTTTCCCTCAGTCAGAGGCACACACACAAACAGGAAATGCAAGCATTAAACAAAAATGACATATTTAATAAAAAATAATTCAGCTTTGATATAATAATTTGAAAACGGAAATAAAGGGAAAACACAAGCAGAATAATCAACATTAAAGATTATTGCTCCAAGGTTGTGTGTGAGGATCACATGATCAATCCCAGCAGCGGCCATCTTTGTTGTTGACGTATTGGTGATGATTGTCTATTGAGTCCTTTACATAAGATTGACTGTAAACTTTACAGCCAAACGACACTGAAACACATTCATATACACCGAAAATAGACATTATGATACTGTCAAAAGGTACAATAATTACACAGGAAAGGAAATTACAGAGTTAAACCAACACCATAATGTTTATCGTTTCATCTTTTTAGAGTTTCTTCCTCTTGGTTTAAAAACTGGGAGGTTGTTTGGGTTCTCTGAACCCCCAGTGCTTCCTGCAGTGATGTCATCAGAGTTCAAACTGGACCTCTGACCGCATGTTGATGTCACTAAGGTCGGGCACTCTAAAAGAACCACCGGAATGCCTCGCCATTGTTGACTGGTGTCCTCTGTAGGAGAAACGAAAAGAGCAAAGGCAAACGGTTAGCAACAGTTACCAAGGCGAAAGCAAAAGTGCTACATTTCTCTTTTTCTTCTTTTGAGCATTTTAAAACCAAGGAAAAAAATGTGAGTACAGTATAGAAGGCCACTGGGGCACCAGGAGGCCTACCGTATGTTGTCTAAGGTGGCCCGGGTTTCACCTTAAAATCTTTCTTTTCTCTCACAAAGAACACTTTGTTTGTAAAAAGACCACAACAGCTGAGCAGTCAAACCACTCACTTCTTCAACCCAAACATACCTTAGTTGTCCCCCACGTCTAATTTCCTCTAAGAGCGTCCCAAGGTTAAAGACACCTTCAGTACCTACCATCCACCTCCCTACCAAATATCCACCTACATCCAAATAACCACTACACCATGATGAAATATTCACCACAAAATTCCCATGATGCAACAATGAGGCGCATAATTACGGGAAGCTCCAGCCACAGTGAGGGGGAACCAGCGCGTCATTTCAATTTGGGGCCGCGCCAGCCCCACTACACTGGAGTGACAGCCACTTCCTTTTTGGAAACCAACTATCATTTATAATTCACAACATAAAAAAATAGTCCACGGAAATCCCCATAACCAATTAGCTGTTTTTTTTGTGTTTTTTTTTCCAGCTCGACAGAAACGGTGGTGTCTGATTGAAACCAAAACTCACTTTACTCTGAGCAGAGAGGAGTGGAAGAGAGAGGAGGGGAAATGTGATATTTCAATATGAGTATAATCACTGACTCTTCACAGAGGAGGTGGATGAGTGTCTTAGGGCTAGGTACTCTGAAATAACCAAGATGTGGGCTGCATTAAAAACAAGTAGCTAGCCAATTCTGGTGCTATGATACAGTATGTCATATAATCCCACGTGGGATGAGCTTAAATATTGGTACGCAAATTCTGTATTCATTCAATCACCCGTTCATGTATATAACAAAAGATCCAGCAACATACCATTTATTCAACTTTCCTTCTGTATTTTGATCAGCAAAACTGCCATGTGAGATATACCAGGTACACAACATTATATTGCAACATTACAACAATACATCATATTGAAACAATATAGTGAAACAATACAACATTATATTGCAACATTACAACAATACATCATATTGAAACAATATAGTGAAACAATACAACATTATATTGCAACATTACATCATATTGAAACAATATAGTGAAACAATACAACATATTGCAACAATATATTGCAAAATTAAACAAGGATGCAAATGCACATTTTCCCACCGCAAAACAGGTGTTTCACTAGAAAGTCACACAGATCTGACCTCAAGAGGGAATTTGGGTAGAGATCCAGCACTGTGTTAGTGAACCAGGTGATGGGTTAGCGGCCAAGCATACCGCTACAACCAACTAATTGATGTACCAGCGAGTCAGTCAGTGAAGCAATGACGCAGAGGGAGGGAGGCTACAATTCTATCAATACGGCCAAACACTAACATCACTGAATACAGGCCTACTCATCCAAATATGGAATTCCAATACCCCCCCATCGCCTACATAGTAGAACAGCTTGTAATATATTCTGAGAGAAGCTCACTAATACAGTACGTTGTCTTAGAGGCCACAATAACAGGATTGACATCCTGTAAACGCTAATACTAGAGCAACCGAGGCAATCAAAATGGGTTACAACTGCACAATGGTTTCATCATAACCTCTCTGGTCCGTTATGTCACCCGCCCCTTTCCACTCTACCAAACCCACACAAACACAGTAATGTCTCAACTAATTAGACGGAAAGCATTCATACATTAAATCGCGAGACACTACTTTCCTACAGTATGAATTCCTATAGTACATAGAGAAAGTAAGCAGTTGTACAATTAGAAAATACATATTTCATTCCTACAAATTCCTGCAGTATTTAAGCTGGCTAATTGAAAAAATGCCACTTTACCACTTTAGTAATGTAGGTTAATTTACAGGCCCAGTTAATGGAATTTACAGACTACCACCCCCTCAGTGTAACCGTCAGCCAACCAGGAAAGCATTTAAAGTACAACTTATGGCAACATTATTCAATTAGTAAGGTTCAACACAACCAGGTATTTATTTATTCAATTAACACACTTTTTAGATGTTTTTTTTCTCTGCTCTTTGGTTGAGTGCTCTGTTTTCCATTATTTCAAGTGGGCTAAAACGCAGGATAACCCCACACTTACAGGAACCTATTCCCCCACATCTACTTCCCACTATCTCTGTACTAGCAAGCTAACGCTACTGTCACCTGTTGGCTATACAAAAAAAAGCTCAATGAAATACTGGACATCACAACACGGTTTTGACTGAATGTCTATCCAGAAGAGAAGCTTTGAGGAATCGAGGTGGGAATGGAAGTCAGGACGTGACACAGCAGAATGGACCAGGTCCAGAGGCAGGTAGCAGAGAGTTAGCCGACATCATGTGTCGCACTTCAATATTTGTTATAGCAACATATTGAAAAGAGAATATAGCAAGGTTGTGAAGGTTACACACACACACATGGTTCCACAAATGTCTCAAACTATCTATGAATGAAGGCGAGTGTCAGAATAATGTCGGCTAATACAAACTGAAAGAGTGAAAATGTGTGTGAAATTTGGAGTGAAACGTGGAGAAAGGGAGACAGAGATTCTTGGCAACAGAAAGAACTAGAGCTGAAGCAGACAGCTAGAGTGTGAGCGAGAGAGAGAGAGAGAGAGAGAGAGAAGAGTGGGAGAGGAGCCTAAAACTAATCTGCAGTACGAGACGCATTTCCATGTTCACACGTAATTAAGAAGCGGCCCAGCCATGGGAAAGAACCTCCACCAGGAGCAGATCCTTGAAATTAAACCCCAAAATAAGAATGTGAAAGAAATAGATGGGAGTGCCGCACTGTATTAGCCCAATAACCAGGATCTACATTCTAAGAGCCAGAAAAAAAACAATACGCAACATGGAACCCTGTGCTGAAGCTCACTCCACCACCACACTCCTAAAACATGATACTTTAACATGACAGAGCCCAACGAGCCATGCCAAACCATGCTGTACTGAGCTAGCCGTGGTTACACACCCACCAAAGTCGCTTGAACCACGCTAAAAAAAGGACACTGCTAAAATAAATGATCGAGCCAACACAGTTTGCTTTGAGCCGGCACGATAGTGTGCAAAAGGTAGAAGCTTCCCTAGTCCAGAAACATGACAGTTTGTTCGGTAGAAGGCTGAGGCGGTAAGAGAAAGGAGGGTAAGGGGAGGATGTTTATGTTGATCCATATATTCGGTCATTGATCAGTCCCTGGATGGAAGTGTGATGCTCCACTCTCCACAATAATGACCCTGATGTGGGAGCTCGTCATGTCTCCGTTTTGTTAAGTCCTGCGCTATCGATCTATTTGGCGGTGGGGACTCTTGAGTGCTGCTTGCATTGTGTGTCTGAGACAGAGTATGTGTGTGTTCTCAGATTCCCTCGTTCTCCCAGGTCCCTTGCCTTGGCTCACTGCAGTGACCAGGCACAAAGGCAGCTCAATTAGCACAGCTCCACGTCTCCTCGCTCCCCCGCCTGCCTCCGCAGCATCCCATCGAAATCACTCCATCAACCCACCGCCAGAGAGAAAGGAGGCAGAGAGAGAGAGGGGGGGAGAGTAGATAAATGGAGAAAGATAAGAGAAATAAGATGGGGGAGGGAGAGAAAGAGAAACGAAACAGAATGACACAGTGTGTGAGAGAGCAGAGAGAGAGCAGAGAGAGAGAGAGAGAGGAGAGCAGAGTAGAGAGAGAGGGAAAAGGAGGGTGAGGACGTCTGATAGTGTTGCTCCCCTGTCGTAACACTGAGGTTTCACCTCATATCAAGTCAGGGTAACGCAGCTGCTCAGCCTCACGTCAACACCACTGGCACTCTGACGCCGCCAGCGGAGCATGCATAACTACCTAGCTACAGAGACACACAGGTAAGGAACACAATGCGAGCCACTACTGGGTTGGAGTTGAACCGAGTGAAGAGATTCACAACTCCCCTGAAAAATCCAATGACTCCAACCCCACCAACCGGGGAAAGGCCCTGACATTTAAAGCAGAGCCACAGAGTTCAGGTAAATATCTTTAAAAAGGGACAGGGGGAGACAGGAAGTCAGAGATCACACGGACTGGGATATGTTCCGGGTTGCCTCAGAATAACATTGAGTTCATGAGGAAGTGTCTGGGGGATGTTGTTCCCATTGTGACTATTAAAACCTACCCTAACCAGAAACTGTGGATAGATTCGCGCAAAGCTGAAAGCGTGAACCACCGCATTTAACCATGGCAAGGTGACTGGGAAGATGGTTGAGTACAAACAGTCCAGTTATGCCCTCCATAAGGCAATCAAACAAGCAAAACGTCAGAAAAAGTGAAGTCAAAGTGAGACAAAGAGAAGTCGCAATTCAATGGCACAGAAACAAGACGTATGTGGCAGGGACTCCAGACAATCACGGATTATAAAGGGAAAACCAGCCACGTTGCAGACACTGACGTCTTGCTCCCAGACAAGCTAAACACAGTCACCCGCTTCAAGGAAAACACAGTGCCGCTTGCGCGGGTCACCACCACTCCCGAGGATTGTGAGCTCTCCATCTCAATGGCTGATGTGAGTAAGACATTTAAGCGTGTTAACCCTCGCAAGGCTGCCGTCCCAACGGCATCCCTAGCCGCGTCCTCAGAGCATGCGCAGACCGGCTGGCTGGAGTGTTTACGGACATATTCAATCTCTCCCTATCCCAGTCGGTTGTCCCCACTTGCTTCAAGATGTCCACCATTGTTCCTGTACCCAAGAAAGCAAAGGTAACTGAACTAAATGTCTATCGCCCGGTAGCACTCACTTCTGTCATCATGAAGTGCTTTGAGAGACTAGTTAAGGATCATATCACCTCGACCTTACCTGACACCCTAGACCCACTGCAATTCGCATACCGCACCAATAGATCCATAGATGACGCAATCACCATCGCACTGCACACTGCCCTATCCATCTGGACAAGAGGAATACCTATGGAAGAATGCTGTTCATTGACTACAGCTCAGCATTCAACACCATAGTACCCTCCAAGCTCATTATTAAGTTTTGGGTCCTGGGTCTGAACCCCGCCCTGTGCAAATGGGTCCTGGACTTCCTGACAGGCAGTCCCCAGTTGGTGAAGGTAAACAGCAACTCCACTGATCCTCAACACAGGGGACCCCCACAAGGGTGCACGCTCAGCCCCCTCCTGTGCTCCTTGTTTACACATGACTGCGTGGCCATGCATGTCTCCAACTCAATCATCAAGTTTGCAGAGGATACAACAGTGATAGGCCTGACTACTAACAACAACAACGACGAGACAGCCTTCAGGGAGGAGGTGAGGGCCTCCCCCTCAACAAAACGAAGGAGCTGATCATGGACTTCACGAGGCTGAAGAAATTTGGCTTGGCCCCTAAGACCCTCAAACTTTTACAGATGCACCACTGAGAGCACTCTGTCGGGCTGTATCACCACGTGGTAGAGCAACTGCACCGTCCGCAACCACAGGGCTCTACAGAGGGCAGTGTGGTCAGCCCAACGCATCACCGGGGGCACACTGCCTGCCCTCCAGGACATCTACAGCACCCAGTGTCACAGGAAGGCCAAGAAGATCATCAAGGGACTCCGCCACCCGAGTCACGACCTGTTTACCCCGCTACCAGCCAGAAGGCAAGGTCAATACAGGTGCATTAAAGCTGGGACAAAGAGACCGGAAAAACAGAGACTGCTGCCCTATGTACATAGTCATGGAACACTGGTCATTTTAATAATGTTTACGTACTGTTTTACTCATTTCATATGTATATACTGTATTCTAGTGAAGGCTCATCCTATTCAACTATTGCTGTACATATACCATTCAATCCTATGTATTCTACAGATTTACTACGTATTCTATCCAGAATGTCTATACATGCCATGACATACATGTAAGGGATAAAGGCTGAAGTTCTGGACATTACCTTGGAAATATTGGATGACGCAGGGCCTCGTCCCTTTACAGAGTTCATTTTTCCAAGGTAATGTAGAGAACGGAGGAGTTTATCCCGTTTATACCACAGTTGCCCAAGAAAACAATATGAAAGCACACATTTACCGGTAGAAATACAAATGTATACTTTCTCATCTTTTGGTTGCTAGAAACGCGACGCAGTCGTTCGTTCGTCATTTACATGAGCGGCCAAGTCGTTCTTTCTTTATGTTCCGTTGTCATGCTTAGTGGCAACATTCTTATCCCTTGCTTGCTGCTAACTAGCTACACAGTCACGACTTCTGCAGCCAGAATAACAGCAAAGTAGCTGTTTTCTATTGGCATTCATTTGGATACACCCATAACAATAAGCTGATAATGCCAGATTTTTCCTGGCTGAGCTAGAAAAGTTTGCCTTCGTCAGGACACTCGTCAACACTGATGTTAATTATGAGGAGACCGTATTGGATATCAAAGACTACGCTAAAAGCTAGCTAAATAGTTTGTTGGTAGCAAACTTGCCAATATGACAATCGAATTCAAAAATATCAGTTGCTGAAAACAGCTGGTGAAACTAGAAACATGTGGGAGGATTTGACAGCTTTAATGGCGGAGAGGACCGGAGAAATTAATTCATGTTCATCAGATGCTCCAAAAAAAAAAAGTGTCTCTAAAAACAAATCAATGCTAGCTAGCTAACTTTTTTCCTCGTTGGACCTGCATTTACAATGTAGTTTTATGTAGTTGTTGGTTTAGCTTTCTGTGACTTTGTAGCAAGTATGGTCTGAATGTGTAAGCGCATATTGCATCATGATTTCAAAGTGTCCCGTTATCTGGTTTTAATGTCCATACTAGAATACCCTTTTAGCCAATCAGAAACAAGTATTCAACAATGCTGTGGTAAAAATATATGTATACTCCAGACTCTTCCTAATATTTCCTTATTTCTAATTTCCATTATTTTACTTTTTAGATATGTGTATTGTTAGATATTATTGCACTGTTGGAGCTAGGAACACAAGCACTTCGCTAGTCCTGCAATAAAATTGGATAAATATATGTATGCGACCAATAAAATTAGATTTGCACTAGTCTGGCCTTCCTCTCCTAGGACACAGTGAGGTCCTGACGACAGCTGAAGCTGTTTGGCCATGGCAGTGGAGTTAATGGTGGGGGTCTGGCGTGTCCTGATCGAGGAGGAAGAGTGAGGGCGAGAGGAGGATGGTTGAAAAGGGGATGAGGGGGGATGAGGGGGAGGAAGAGAGTTGAGAAGGGGAGGAAGAGGGGGAGGGGAGGAGGGGGGGAGAAAGGTGGGATGAGGAGGAGAGGGCTGCTGACTCATAATCAACCCCCCTTATCTGATAGTCTGTCAGGGCTGTTGTGATAACACAAACCAGATAGCACCCAAACACATCCCTCCTCCCTTTCTCTGTCGCATTTCTCTTTCTCACATTCTAATGCCCCCCCCCCCCCCCCCCCCCCCGGGCAGGCAGGCAGGCAGGCTGGCGTCACACAGAGCAGAGCGTAGCATTGGTAGGGCCCAGAGATAAACCACTCAAGACGATGAGGACGATAATGGGCCACGCCGCAGCACCTCAAATTCAATCAACGCCCGCACGTCAATGCGAATGAGCGTAAAAGTGAAATATGCTCGCCGGCATGCGGTAAAAGACGCCACCCAGGGCCGGGCTTGAAACAACAACATCTAGGAGAGCCGAACAGAGGGGAAAAGAGAAAAGGGGGGAAAAAAAGGAGAGAGAAAATGAAAATACTGTCTGTTCCGCCTCTCCCGCCCTCCAGCTCTCTCTACACGGCTCAGCAGCGGCGGCTGCTTCCAGGAGGAAGAATCCCACTGGCATTCAGAACAGCCCTACTTTAACCACAGACGGTGAATAAATTACCCTTTTGAACTTGGGGTGATTGCAAATGTGCCCTGGTTCCCTTGAGACATGTCTGGCACTAACCTTCTCTTACAATCTCCCCTTCTCTTCCCCAAACACACACACACACACTTTTCCCCACCGCTACGGTCATGAAACTTAATTCAGCCGTAATTACGCCAGACAATTTCTGAGCAGTACTAACTCCCTGCTCGGCCATACACTCTCTCTTTATGCTTCTGACTGAACAGAATATTCAAGGAACTTTACTACTTTCTCTCCCTCCCTCTCGCTCAAAGAAAAAGAAACTGCGCTAGGGATGGAAAAAAAAGAGGCTGGGAAAAATGTGTGAAGTGTCTGAAAAACCAGAGCAGAGGGAGAGAGACAGACAGACACAGAGACACAGCGAGACAGACACAGAGAGAGAGACAGACACAGAGAGAGAGAGAGAGACAGAGAGAGAGAGAGACAGAGAGAGAGACACAGAGAGAGAGAGAGAGACACAGAGAGAGAGAGAGACAGACAGACACAGAGACACAGCGAGACAGACACAGAGAGAGACAGACACAGAGAGAGAGAGAGAGACAGACACAGAGAGAGAGAGAGAGAGAGAGAGAGAGAGAGAGAGAGAGAGAGAGAGAGAGAGAGAGAGAGAGAGAGAGAGAGAGAGAGACAGACAGAAGCTTCTCAGGAGATACACATAGTTCATTGTCACTGGGCAGACCTCCTTCCCCTCCACACTCTCACCAGGGGAGGCTGAACTGAAGTGAATAGCAGTCTGGGGAGAGTGGTGTTCTGCTAGGCTGCCTGATGTGCTCTGCTCCAGAACGCCTCATTATAAACACACAGCCCCATCCATACGTTATCCTGACACAGCCATTACTTATTAACGGCTAGACTGACTGGGAACCAGGCCACCTTCCAACAACTGCTGCAATCCTTTGGAGGAGTCAATCCTGACAGCCCTGGTGTTCTGCTAATAAAATACAACACACACACAAAGCTATGGATACACACGTGGGGACACACACACGCGCACCCGCTCGTTGACACTAGGCTAGGAGTCTCTCCCAACGCGCTGCCTCTCAAACGTAATTAAAAACACTTTTCACACACACCGTAACAACTGCAACCCAAACTGAAACTCAAGTACAAGCTAAGGTCAAACAATTTGTTTAGCTTTTTTTCCCTCTCCAAAGTTCCTGCTGCCACAAAACACGGCAACGCCACATCAAGGCAAAGCAGGCTGCTACTGTCTAGATAGGCCCCTTCATCATGTCCTAACATCTTGAAATTAAACGGTTAAAAAGGGAGAAAAAAAATTACCTTGATGAATTTCTTCACACTCTTAAGTGGAGGCAGACAAAGATAAAGAGGAAGGATGTGAAGAACAACAAAAAGGAAAGAAACTCAAGCTGTCAGAACCAACCAAAGTGTAGCCTAGGTAGGAGAGCCAGTCACAGATTCTGGGCCACTCTCCACGGCTGTGTCCCAAATGGCAACCTATTCTCTATATAGTACATCGCTTTTGAACAGGGCCAATTGGCCTCTAGTCAAAAGTAGCGCACCAAGTAGGGAATAAGGTGCATTTGGGACACAGCCCAGTTTTCCCTGCCTGGAAAAAGAAAGTTTCAGCAGCGGTGCAGTCAGCCTTAACTGATGGGTTATATATTGCCTGTCACGTCATTCTGAGGGAATATTGGGGCGTTGCAGAGGCTCACACCTGGAAGGTACGGCAATCCATCACCACCTGCACTCTGAGGGGTGTGGGTGTGTGAGTGAGACGTGTGTGTTTACGTGCGTGCTTGAGATCTCATCCACGCTTCTAGACAATATTCCAGCCACCCAAAGCCTGCTTATAACCCTCCTCCATCCATCCATGCATCCATCCATGCATCCAGCCATCCATCCAAGGCCGCCATCACGGACAGACCACTCACCTATTCACCCACACGCCATTGCTCCCCTCCCAACACACACACACACACACACACACACACCCAACCTCGGCCGCCTTCCCTGCATCAAACATCAGCCATAACGCAAACACCCCCCTTCTACATCCATCTTCAGCCAGAAAGAATATTACCTATGCAACGATAACCATCAAAAGGTGTTGGGTTGGTCTGTTGGTACTGCTGGAGATAAGGTAAAGGGGGAGGGGGGGGCTGGGAGCTGGGAGCTGAGACGTAGCAAAGGGAATAAAACCATTTGCGCTGAGATGAAATCCTCCTCTTCCTCTCCAGTATCAGATGCATCGCTCTTCCTCGTGGATTAGCAGTATGGTTTGTGGCCGAGCCCGTTTTCTCCACTGCACTAGATACACACGTTCACAGTGCAACAGATGAACTAGTGTTAGCCAGAACGGCTGTGCAGCAGCAATAGTCACAGTGCAGCAGCAATATTCTGGCATGTTAATCAAAGACAGTTAGGCTTTTACTTATAAATCTATGAATCATACCAAAATAATGCTCTAACATGTAATTTAACAAAACCACAATGACTTATCCTATATTATAAACTGGGCGGTTCGAGCCCTGAATGCTGATTGGCTGGCAGCCATGGTATACCACGGGTATGACAAAACATTTATTTTTACTGCTCTTATTACGTTGGTGACCAGTTTATAATAGCAATAAGTCACCTTGGGGGTTTGTGCTATATGGACAACATACCAAGGCTAAGGGCTGTATCCAGGCACTCAGCGTTGCGTCGAGCAGAGAACAGTCCTTAGCTGTGGTAAATTGGCCATATACCACACCCCCCCGAGCCTTATTGCTTAAATAACATTCTTAAATTCTAAGAGGTGCATGTTTCTGCTAACCCATCTGCTAGTAAGGGCATAAGGGCAGTAAAATCCTTGTCGAGTGCAGCCCAGCTATGGGAATAAAAAAGTCGGCCAATCCTATAGATAAACTCTTCTCTGTTCAGTATCCATGAGTCCTAGGCCTATCAGTACAGACAGCCATCAGGACATCAACCCCCATATTTCTTCAACAGATGTCCTCAACACCCATGATGACGAAGTGTAGCAACACAACTGTAAAGATCAGTCAGATAGACATATCACCCGAGTAACAAAAGCCTTTTAAGATCTTTATTTCAAATAAAATAAAAAGACTCATAAAATGGTAAATAAATATTAACAGGTCATGAATATTTAAACAATTAAGAGCTCTTGAAATTGAAGCAGTCGAGATTTAAAGCCTCCAGGCAGGTCTTAAAATGGCTGCAGACCGTACAGGTGGTGAACACACACTGTTATGTAACGTTGTACTTCTATAATGATCCTGTAAGTGCTATAGTCAAACCTTTTGAGAGAAGTGTCTCATAAATGTCCTTGAAATGACTTTAGCCTCTTATTAAAACAGGTGATAAAGATTATTACAATAAAACAAACTGCAAAGCGAGACACATGAAATAGCATATTAATAAATGACAGGCATGCAAGTGTCAAACTATTCCATTGGACCTTCAATAGGCCTTTCCCAAAGCAGCATGTACAGGAAGCAAAACGTCGAAATCAAGCGTGTTATTTTCACCTGAGCCAGATCTTTCTTCCACACCATCTGTCTTCCAATGAGAACGCACGACAGACACCACCTCAAAAGGACATCAACCAACCAATCAAACCCCATCTCAATCTGCAACACTGCACTAATACGAGCAGACAGAGAACCCGAGTTACCCAAGTCACTCCTCTAACAGTATAACAGTGGGTTAAAGGTGCCCCGGCGCGCGCGCACGTCCTACGCTCCAACTGATCATGCATCCTCGGAGCAAATCAAGCTAAGTGTATTGCGGATGTTTCGTGAGTAATTTGGGAGGTTTTTGCTGACCGCTCGATACGGAGCGGAGGGGCGGGGGGGGGGGGTGTATGTTGGCGTGCTTAAGAGAGCTGGTGCTCGGGGGGGTGGGTGGTCACAGGAGAGGGATTGAGAGAGAGAGCGAGAGAACAGATATAAAGAGATTGTGAGAAGGAAGAGAGTATGAGAAACAGAAGGGGAGAGAAAGCGAGCGAGAGAAGGAGGGCAATTAGCATAGATGTAATACTGGCGCGGTCCTCTGACTTGATATTTGACCTTCTGCGAGAGCCTTGCCAAATATCGCCCTGAGAGACCCAGACAACCATATGGCAAAGTGCCGCCGGAGGCCCTGCTCAGTTTGACTCTCCTGGGCCACCGTATGCTAATGTGGGGGAACGTAATTACACTACAGTATTCCTATAGGAGCTCTACTTTACAGCGTCACCATAGCAGCAGATTTACATTGAGATAGCCATTGGGACTAATGTCGTCTTGGGGGACGAGTGGAGTGGAAATGTACAGTCTTATCCAGTTTAGCATTGAGCTGGCAATGGAATGGAGGTGGAACCATCGCGTTAGATTGACAATAACAGACATTCCCATGAGTGTACCAGTCAAATTGCCAAGGTCTAAAAGGTTGTTTTTACCATTCTAGGGATTCTATTTCTATCAAGTGACCCAGTAAGAGTTAAACCTGGTCTAAACATGGAAAGGTAGTCCTATTCTTTATGCTATATATATATATATATATATATATTTCACAGTATAGCTCTACTGTCAATGCTATAGTCAGTCACACTTCACTGCCATAATGTGTTTTAACGTCTGTAATATCAAAATAGGTATTATTTCAAATGAAAATAGTGTAAAATAAAAATCAAACACCCACAGTCCAACATTGATTACCAATGTACTGGCCTGTATCAACCTAGAAGGACCACTCGTCATCAAAATCCAATACAATGAAGGGACAGAAACCTTTGAAAGCAGGATTTGTACATATTTTATTCCTTCTTAGTCTGAAGAATGTATTATTTTGAGCACTGTAAAGAAACTAATTCAATATAAAAAGTACTCGCTATTCAGCCTCCCTGCCAAAGAGCGAACGAATCACACGGAATCAAACTGCTCCCACTGTTTAAAAAGGCACTCACCGTCTGTGATACATTAGAAAGATATTTAGGTTCAAATTAAAAAAGTCCTTAAGGCTCTCGAACGCTGCTCAGACAACCACCCCCATTTATCACGGATGGTAAATCCCAACACATACAGTCAGAGGGGGCTGACCCTACTACAGAGGGGGTGGGGGGGTTAGGCCCCTGGGTCAGTCAGACCTTTACGTCTGCAGCCCTACGGATTGGCTGTGTTCAGTATGGAGAAAACATTTGGAAACGGGGAGGTGCTAGTCTGGAATTCTCCAATAAGAAACGCAATATGTTTGTTTCACAGACCAAAACATTTCTAATACTTTGTACCCTACTACTGACCACGACCCCATCATACAGCCACAGCAGCACAGGACTCCATTTACATTAGCCTCACCTAATTCCCCTTGTGAAACTAGCAGTCCGGCCCAGCCTTTCTGCAGAGAGCTATCCAACACTCCACTGGGAGAAAACCCTATCTGGGGTACTTAGGGGCGACAGAGGTTTCCAGAAAACAAAACGAAGACAGAGAGAGAGGGTGAGGTCATTGGCGTTCTAAAATGGAAAAAACAGACAGACAGACGAGAGAGAGAGACACAGAGAGACACGGAGAGAGAGAGAGAGACACAGAGAGACAGAGACACAGAGAGACACAGAGAGAGACAGAGAGAGACAGAGAGACACAGAGACAGAGAGAGAGACAGACAGAGAGACAGACAGAGAGACAGAGACAGAGATACAGAAAGCAAACGGGGAGGTTAGATGGGAAGGAAACCGAAAACTAAACTCCGGGACACACGTCAAGTGTGCAGGCGCAGGGCACCTGAGGGATCTGGAGTATAGGAAACTTCCAGCCCTTTGAACGAGCGATGTCAGTGAGCGCCTGTTGGCGTGGCGGCCAGAAGAAGCCATATGTAGCTGGTGGAAAGAGGGCCTAAGGGAGGCAACATATTGCCAGCTCCTCTGAAATGTTAAATCAAAATGCAAAGTAGGAGAGCTGCGTATGTGTGTGTGTGTTGAGTGAGAGCAGCTCTGAGCAGATTCTCCACAGCATCCAGAAGAGGAGGACTGGCTCCAACATACAGGTCTGTACTGGTGGGGGGGGGGGGTGGCTAAATTAGGAGGCAGGGATATTTATGGAAAAATCTACATATTATAAAGCGTAAAAGGTACAGTTTTAGTTGTGAAAACCCTGATGAAGGCTATGGGCAGACAGTTTCATCAATAAAGGACTTCTGAATAGCCGCTTCACGGTAGTTGAGATGTGAATTATACTGCAGAACCAGGTACTGTAACACCACACATTAGAGAGGAGGAATATTCTGGGAAAATTAACCAATTAAAATAAGCCCAAAATGTGATATCCATTACCTCTCAATTATGTGTTCAACTATTACCACTAGTTAGCAGACACTATGACCATACAAAAGCTACAACAGCATTTGACCTAACAAGCATTAACACATTCCCGGGCGCCAAAGACATGGATGTCGATTATGGCAGCCCCCCGCACCTCTGATTCAGAGGGGCTGGGTTAAATGCGGAAGACACATTTCAGTTGAATACATTCAGTTGGACAACTGACTAGGTATCCCCCCTTTCACATGTATGTGTAACCCAACACGTGGCTAACACGCGCTAAGCCACTATTAGTATAGCCCATGGCTAATTAACGCAGAATCATTCAGTATGCTTAATTATTTAATAGTATTAATATATAGATACATTATCAAATTCAAGACTGAAACCAGAAGACATTTAGACCGTAGACTACAGTATAGACCAGGGTTACTCAACTCTCACCCTACGAGATCCTGAACCTGCAGGTTCTCCGTCCTACCCGATAATTAAATTGTACCCACCTGGCGTCCCAGGTCTAAATCAGCCCCTGATTAGAGGGGAACAATGAAAAAAATGCAGTGGAACTGGCTTCAAGGTCCAGAGTTGAGTTTGAAGGGTGTAGAGACTAAAAATACTTAAAACATTGAACTATACACATTCACAGTGTAGCCAGCCAACAAGACACAGTGATACACTAACATCATGATATAGGAGAAGCGGTTCAAAACGGACACATTTCGATTGACACCTAGATAGACAAACTACTAAAACAGACACAGTCGCAGCGTAGCCAGAAAACAGCCAGCCAACGGTGCAACGCGATACGCTGAAGGCAAAGCGTTTAAAACAGAATCTGAGCAGACGAACCCCCCGCTCGGTCATCCAGCTCCACACCGATCAGACACAGAAAGTGGTCACACCACGTCAAAATAAACCAGCTACTATCCAGATCGTCCCACTGCTCTTCACAGTGGAACTACTCCAACCAGCTCTCTCAAAGTGTGACAACCATAGAATAATTAATTATATAGTTGGATTCTAGTTCTATGGTGACAAAAACGACTTCCTTTTAGAATATGAACAACATTCTACAGTTCTATGGTGGATTCTAGTTCTACAACCATAGATATAATACATTTTTCATTGAATGTAAACAGCAAAAAGTGACAACGGCTCTATATTTCAAAGGACAAGGTTCTTCCTGGTTTGTGAATGGAAAATACGCCACCTGATGTCATCAACAGACCATACATTCTACCCTCTTTGCTCGGGGGGGCAGAGATTGACTTCACTCCTCTAGTGACATTCTCTAACCCCGAGGGGTTCGATCACAAAAGAAAAAGCCTTAAAATGTCTCGCTGCACACGGTATCAGATGCTTGGCATGAAATATTCATATTTGAAAGCAGACCCGGAGTAAAGGGAGGTGGTGGTGATAGGCGTGGATCTGACTTGCAGAAATTGAGACGCTTTAACCGCACTGACCGATTTCTATATCCACCACAAATAGATGTCAGAAGCTCACTTCCTTGTCAATTCCCTTGGATGAGAGAGAGAGAGGCAGAGGGATATTGGAAAGTGTTTTGTCAATGGCTGTGTTTGAAATGGCCCCCTATCCTCTACAGTATTGTGCCCTACAGGTAAATAAGGAATAGGGGTCAATTATAGTGCACTACATTGAGAATAGGAAGCCATTTCAGACCCAGACAAACAGGTTTTCTTCTGATTCTTCCTGAAAACAAGACACCTCATCATTGCACCTAGCGTATTATAAATGATTAGCTATCTGCAATGATAGCTGAGGAACACTATATTACGGTTAGATGAATATCCCTCTGTCAAGCCATGTGCTAAGATCTAAACTGCCATGGTTGACGCAGTGGCCTCGTTGCACTTACTAACATCCGCTCTTCTTCGCTCTTTCCCCCCCTCAGGTTCCCAGTAATGACGAGATACCTTTAAGTTCTCTGCCAGAGCCGACCATCCATAATTTACCATCTGTTTAAAATTTAAAGGTGCCACACATTAACGTCCTCAGCACCTGCACTTTCACGCTGTCCACCCGCCACGCTCCGTTGCGCTCCCTCCCCCACCTTCTTCCCCGCTCCCTCATCCCTCCTCTCCTATTATTCAGGCCAATGACAACGAGTTCCCCCTCTCCACCGAGCCGTGGGATGTTAAATCAAACGGGGGCAGAGGGAGGGGACGGGCCGCGGGCTGTAAGGGCACCTCCGATTACACCCCAGACTTAATTGGTGGCAGTGGCAAAACTATCAATTCTTTAAGAGCTTTTGTGCTAGCTGCTGGCAGGACTGGGAGTATAGCCTAGCAGCCTAGCCGTGTTGCAAATGAAAGCTGACAGAGCCACCGCTGCTGCAAGACAAATCTTGATAAAAACATTTTTTTTTTTAAAGACAAGAAGGGAACAAAGACAGAGAGACCCTGGCTTCTCATGAGTAGCCCAGGGTAGCATGCAGGAATGCTGCAGGAAGGAGAAGAGAGGCTAGATATGTAGAATTAAGCGGTCTGCGTGGCAGCTCGGTTGGCAAAATCCTATTGTCTTGACAGAAGCTTAAGGTTGCCCTTCAGGTTGAGGCCACACGCTTGTGAGGAGGCGTGAGGGCCTCATTCCCCGTCTTTTATCCCCTCGCTCAGACCTCCGTCAAATTAAATCGGTGGTTTGAAAAACTCAAATAAATCCCACAAGATAGAAGATCCGCCGATCTAAAAGGCCGTCTGTCCCTCAGGGTTATTTTATTCTCGCCACCCTCCACTCCACCTCGCTACTCTCTGCCTGAAGAGATTGGCTGGGAGGGGGGGCGACTTCGTTATCTCCAGGGAGGCAAAGGTTGGGGGAGAGGGAGAGGGAAGAAAAGGCCACAGATTGGTCCTTATCTATTCTGAGCACACCTAAAACAAATTAGACTCGGGGCGCAGTCCCGCCGACGCGTCCGGCGATTATTTGGCGCGGCCTCTCTCTCATTAAGAGGCTTGAGATGGATCCCTGGCTCTATTTTCTTCAAGGTCCTGCCTCCCACCATTTTAGGGTGTCTTATCACAATAAAAATGTTGTTTTTTTTATGCCAGAGGATGTTGTGCCGCTGCTAACCGCCGCCGTTTCATCTCGCCATTTCATGTATTTCACAACATGCCACAAAGAGGGAGGACGAGAGAGAGCGCTGCATGCACGCCATTTTCCGTGGCACTCTGTTTTTCCTGGGGCCGATGCCACGGCGGTGGCCTTTCAGATTCGCTAATTGAGAAGCGGTTTTCTGTTCAATGGGATTGTGCTCCATTTCTCTCTCTCTCTCTCCTGCATGTTAAGACAACCCACGTTATCAGAGATAGCCTGTAAACACCTTTCCAAGGCTAGCTAATCATCTCTTTTCATTATATAGTGTCGCGGTGAAGAGTGACTCCGTTTACAAGATACAAGGATACATTGGAAGTCTCAAAACTCAATCAATAAGATATTACTTGAAATGTCTGAGGAATTGTCCCCTTGTCTCTCAAGCAGCCTAGGAAGTTATGCTCTTGCTGTTGACATCTTGCAGTAAACGTGAACCTTATAACATCTGTGTACAAATCTCAGATGTATTGAATCATTTTAAATGGGATAATATTGATTTATTGGCAAGAGGTTAGATTGTACGACAGAGCACCCAAGTAAAGTGAAGAACTAGCAGAGAAACTGGGAATAAAGGGAAACGTAGCAGACCGTCGGCCTCCGAATTTGTTTGACTGAAAAGGATACGCTATAGATCTGTACCAAGTACTACAATCTGAATGGGGAGTCTTAGGGCCTCACCCTGTACTGAACAGAAAAAGATGCTGTTGAACATTTCTCTGGTCTGTGACGTCGCAAAGCACCACGATACACCAACTCACTCAGGGGGAAGAGAGTCACGCACGATGCCTTACTCTCAGTGCACAACACAGCAGCCATCTTTAAAACCATCAAGCCAACCATCCATAATTACAGTTTGTCGTCGTCTTAACTCACGTATTGTACTCGTATGAATTTGTGAAGATCGCTCAATGAGCAATAGTAGCTTTAGCACGCGGGGGAAATAGAGTATCTCCTTCCCTCTGACAGCCCCTAGCGATCTTTCAATAATTCATGGTGCATTTAAGCTACATCTCTCTCACACTTTTAAACTGTTTATGAATACAACCTCTGAATCGGGCTGGTAGAGAAATGGATACACATTAGTCCTGGACTCTGAGTCCTTCCCTAAAATCAACTATAGTGGAACAGTGTGCTAGCGCTCTACAAACGAAGCAGTAAAACTCAAGTAAAAGAAGGGAAGAAATGAAAAATAACATATGGGTTCAGGAAACACTTCAGTAGGAAGGTGGCATCCTAAAGACGCTACAACAGATTCATAACCAGTACTGTATGCGTTCAGAAGCAGGACATAAGCATTTGGGATATACTCAGAAAGTGTCTGAGTCACAGCCCTGGTGAGACCTGGTCTGCAGTGCCAGTGCTACAATAACATTGTGTGTAACTGTAGGACGCAGGGCTCCCTTGTGGAGGAGACTTTGGTCTCAATGGGACTCCCTGTTGACATAAAGAGGTGTATAGGTTCTCTCAGACACACGAACACCGACTACACCTAGAACCCTAGAACCACACCAGGCAGAGTTAGCTGCTAGGGAAATGTTAGGTTGGATGAGATGCCTCCTCTACGCCACACTAATCCATCATGGGGTCAGACAGAGAGAGAGAGAGAGAATGAGAGATTGCATTGCTTGCTGTTTTAGGCTGGGTGTCTGTACAGCACTTTAACATCGGCTGATGTAAAAAGGGCTTTATAAATACATTTGATTGATTGATTGATTGATTGATTGAGAGAGGGAGTAAGAGAGAGGGAAAGAGACAAAGAGAGAGAATGAGGGAATGACAGATTGAGAGAGCAAGAGAAGCAGACAGACTGCTGCAGAACAGAACAGCACAGCGGTGACACGGGGCAATCCTCCAGGGTCCTGCATTAGTGCGCTAAATTAAAGGGGGTATTAGATTAAATTGGCTCTCCGATTTCAGGGGTGTGAGTAAAATTCTGATTTGCATTTATCCAGCGCTACTTAAGATATAATTAGTTCAGGGTGATTCCCATGTGGAAAACACTGACAACCAAATCTAACTGGCTTCTGCTGCTAGCTTATAGTCTCTTCCTCCCTTCCTAGGTGAGAGGTACAAGCTGCTAATGTTTACGTGTGTGTGGAGTGGGGGACTGTGAGTGTGACTGTGTGAATGAGACTGTGAGTGTGCCTGCATACGAGACTGCGTGCGTGCGACCCTGTGCGTGCATGCGACCCTGTGCCTACGTGCGTGTGACTGTGTGCGACTGCGTGTGTGTGACTGCGTGCGACCCCGTGCGTGCGTGCGACTGCGTGCGTTGAAGTCTATACAAACTCGCTCGAGTGCTGTTTATTTTCACCACATTTACGTCTCAACATGGAACCATGCAGGATTGTTTACAGCACCGAGATGTGGTGAAAAATGACTGAATCTGAACATATCAAAAATACATCCAAACCAAGTGGGTATGTAACTAACTTCACACCTTCTACAATGCCTTTGAACCCCAACACACACACAGCCTCCTCGGCACAACCTGATTCTATAATTACAGGTACCGGGACAAAAATAATAATTACCGGTACATGAGGAACCCCATAATCTGAATGACAGAACTCCCAATTCAAGTACCTATCTCTCTCTTTTAAAAGCAAGTTTGGATTTGTTTTTGTTTTTCACACCCTCCCTTCCTTCCATGGTAATTCCTTACGGTCTTAGTTGGCAAATGGATGTTTTTCCCGAACCCAGCCAAACCATCCATCAGGCATGAAAGGGCGTCTTCCTGAACACCCGTTTGAGAACACCTGTTAGGACCTGATGAGCCTCAATGGGACACCTGTAACCTCCAGCATTTAACGACATCCTGCAGTGATTTTTTTTTATACTTTTCCTGTTGAAAAACTAAGTAAACACACGTGCTAAAGGATACAAAAAAAATTGCTGCGCAAAATAATCATAATTTTAGACAACTTCAAACTTCCAAGGAGTAGGGCATTCAAAGAGTTGGTCTGATAGTGACTGTGATGTCATCAGCCTCCCCCTTGCTTGAGGAACAATAGAGAACAAAAAAGGAAAGCCCCCCCCCCCCCCCCCCCCCCCCCCCCCCCCCAGGACCACCTATTGAGATCTGCCTTTTGTTAAGTGAACCGAGTGTTAACTGAGGTGAAAAGGAGACTGCGTGCGGAGTAGGACTTTAAAACCCACAACAGACAGGTTTCAGAGGGTGGTTGTGTCTCTTGTGGTTAAAGGAGTTATATGGCGTAAAGCTGATGTTGATGTACTGATAATCAAGCCAAGTATCAATAACACTAACCTGGTCCCAGGCTGTATAGCCAACGCCTAAGGTCTTTGTCAACAGATCAGGGACCAGTCTAGGAAAACACGGGCCTACCTGTAACACGGGTAACAAGGATTGTGTGGTTTAATGGAGGTTGCAAAGTGATCAATATTTTACCACATGCACCATACAGTCAACACTGAATGCAAGCCTGATGTAGTCACTGCACACTAGAAATATGGGACCAAATAATTCACTTGACTAAAGTGAATGCACTATAAATTCATCCAAATATGACACCTTCAAATGGGGGACTAGATACATAAAGTGCTTTCATTTCTAAATGGTAAAACTGATGTGCATGAAAACACCCGCAAATAAAAGCTGACATGTTGCACTATCCCCTCGTATAATATTTGATCTCAAATCCAAAATACTGGAGTGTAGAGCCAAATTAAAATGTTTATCTTCACTGTCCAAATAAATACATAGGGTAGTATATGCGTGTACCATACAGTCAAAACTGAATCCAACATTTGAGGTAAACAATAAACTAAACTTCCATAGTGTACCTTTAACACAGAAACCATTAACTCACAACCCTTCAGACGGATCTAGAAGACAGTTCAGGACAGTATCATTACTAATTCCATGATAACATTCAGTCTGAAGCATGGAACCAGCAAATACTCTCACTTTCATATACACAGTCTGTTGGAACCAAACAGAATCCTGAACAAATAGGTGGTATGATGAGTAAATAATAAAAAGATGTCCTGGGCCATTACTTCACTAGATCCACAACATGCCTCCATCTGCATATTCACGCAGATCCTGTGCATTATTTAGGAGTTATGAATCAATGTTTCCATTCTTTTTGATAAGGTAGGCAAGAAACATCAAGGGAAGCAATCCAGCAATAAGAAAACAGTCTAACAAGGAGCAACATGCTTTCTTTAAGCCGTCTCCTCCCCTTCATCTACACTGATTTGAAGTGGATTTAACAAGTGACATCAATAAGGGATTATAGCTTTTCACCTGGTCAGCCTACGTCATGGAAAGAGCAGGTGTTCCTAATGTTTTGTACACTCAGTGTACGTCTGTATCTCCAAAGGAACAACAAGCTTTCAACACATTCATAACTACGACCAAGTTCTGAAAAATGTACAGGGGGAAAAGTAAACAATGACTATTAAACGTTGAAGAGAGACGTACTGTTACAGTAAGTTATTCAACATTAGACAAAGTCATATTATATTACGACCCTTTTTTAAAAACTCAGCTCTACCTGCCACTTAACTATTGAACCAATCCCTGGGCCACGCTGGCCTACTGCGCCATAGTGTATTGTGGTGGTGTACCACAATAGAAACCTGTGTTGTGTCAGAAGAAGTCAGAACCATGAACACAATCTTACATTTTACAACTATCTGTATTCCACCACAGTCCTTTAGAAACAAAATGTCAGGCGCCAAATAAATCAATTAAAATACAGCAATTAAAAAACAAAAAACAGCCCTGCCCTCTGAATGTAGAGGGCACTGAAACTAAATGCTCTCGCTAGCTGTCAATTATGTTTGTCCATTTTCTCTCCTTCCTTCCTTGGTCTAAAACCCCCAAAAAACACCCATACTAGTTTTTCCAGCACTATCCCATTACAGTAAGTGCATCACCCAAAAAACTTCCAGACATCTTTGCATCACAATTGCTTTCTAGGGCCCACCATTACTGTATTCAAGTATGTGCAAAGTATCAACCCCTAAAAGATTGATCCACATTCAGTCATAATGGCCTCAAATAGAATAGAAAATGATTTCACCTAAAAAACCCGCTATCCTCAATCAATCCCTATAGGATCAGGCAAACAGAATGTGTCTGGGTGGATTTTATTTCATTACACCCCTCCCTCCGTATTAAACTAGGGGAGTGTTATGAGACGGACGCCATCAGCGGGCCCTGCCATCACTCTCACGGTGGTCGGCCCTGGTGCTTTGTGGGTAATCGATTTTCGCCGTCCAGAGACGGTCTCCGTAATTGGTTAAAATGACCGGGGTGCAGAGAGGGATGACTCTCTCACCCCCTCTCTCACTCTCTCTGCTGAAAACCATTTCCCAGCTCTGGCTTGGAGCCGAGCCAAGCCCGGGGTTGTTCGGATGCGTTCCAGCCCCAGCCTGACTGGCAGCAATTACGGGGTGTCTGAGCCAAGCTCAGCTTGCGCTCCACACAAACACCCCTAATTACTGCCAATTAGGCTAGGCGGGTAGGCAGATTGGAGAAGCCGGGGGGATGTTCAGGCATGGGTGGGCATGGAAACTATTTTCAAGGGCTTAGAAAACGTGACTGGATGAAAAGGTTAATACTTTGGAGTGCGGGGAGGGAGGGAGGACGGTGAAGGAGGGGAGAGAAGGATAATAACAAAAGAAAGGAAAAGGGGGAGGGAGTGAAAGCCCCTCCTGGTTTCCTGGTTCTATTTTCTCACCTCCAGCGATGAGCCGGGTTTCTTTTTCAGCTCCTCACATTTCCTGAACTTGCAGATCTGGTGGCCCGTCTTACGGTTCCGACAACTGCTGCACACGCCGCAGTTGATTAGCCGCCGGCAGGGCGCGCACACCCCGCACCGCTTCCTTTTCTTCTTCGCCGGGTTCCCGCCGGACGCCGAGGAATTATTCTGTGGGCAGTCTGCCAGATTGGCAATTTGAAACGCACTGTCTGTAACGGCTGCCGAGGCTGCGGGGGAGTGAAGGGCTGTCATGACGATGACCCCGGGAGGTAATGAGATGCCCCCTAAAGCCGGAATGGCGGAAAAAGTTCCGACACGTTCCTGGAGATTCATTATCTCTGCTTCGCCGGCGCCGCATTTCAGCTTGTTCATGCATTCTCCCGCTAAAGGTCTGCAGTGTTCGGGGGATAAGGTAGAGAGGAAATTATTATTTGCCATTTGCTGTAGCGTTTCTGGCGGCACGCCATGCTTCCCCGGCCTCTGGGAGTCATTCCTGTGCATGCTGGTCCTATTAGGGTTTATTGTCGCCGATTTCCTCCCCCAGAGCATGGCGTTATCGCAGTTCCACGGGGACATGCCTATCCGGGCACTGGGGAAAATGGGTGTCGTGATGCGGGCGATCTTGGACGTCTGGCCGAACGCGCCGTTGGTTTTGTAAAAGTTTGCGAAAGAGCGGTACCGTTCCATCTCTGCGTTATAATCCAAAAGCTGGCTTAATCCACCATCCTGGAGGTTCTGCAAGTTCTGCAGGTTCTGCAGGTTCTGAAGGTTATCCTTTTGTAAGAGAGAAACGTCTGCGTTCTGTCCGTTCTCAATGCAGAGAGCATTGTTTATATTAGACATGGCTGGAGGACGGTTGAGCAGGGTTCACTGGGGAAGAGTCCGGGGTCGCCGTCAACTGTGGCCTTGGTCAAACTAGAAGCTGCTGGTTACCACCAACAATATGTTACCATCCTGCTTCTGTCTCCTCCAGCACTAGAACACAAAGAACAAACAATTACAGATACAACAGGAAAACAACATCCTCAGCCTAATCAATTTCCATTCTCTCTCCAAGTTTTTCCATGAGATAAAAGCTGATAAAAGACGTTTGACCAATCAGCTGGCATGTCGTTCATTTTCTTCTTTCGGACTATTTTATAATGAAACACATCTCAAACTATTGTGAGCAGATCCTTATCTGGTGACAATAGTATAATAGCTGTGACATACCAACATGTCATAACAGGATACAGGAATTAGCATGCTCAAGAGGACAGCACTAGCTTCGTGTCAGAAGAGACTTAAGAGATTTTTTTAAGACGGTTGTCAAAAGGATTCCTGGATATATTTAAATAAGTCTCATCAATTATGTATGTGATGGTATATTCTGGCAAAGGACAAACAAATACATACGGATGGGATATAAATGACACCAGTCACTTAAATAATATAAGCACAATATTCAGCCAAAAAGTATCATCCATGCTCACTGAAACTAACTACTCTGGAACGTCAACACAAAACCAACCTGACATTATCCCGATGCTCTACAGTCTCCAAAACACTATGCACGTTGAACACCTCACGAGGGACAACATTGTATATTATTTTCACCAACACTGATGTTCTTCTAAAGCGATAAGGTCTCTTCCATGTAAACCCACTCCCGTGTAAACCCACTCCCGTGTAAACCCACTCCCGTTCGCTCTCGTAATAGCACCTGGTATTCATTCATGGATCCCGGGTTCTATTACAATGACAGCGGAGAGAGACCACCACTGGTGAATTTCAATCCAACCCACGAAGCCACAGACAGACCTCCACAGACAGACCTCCACAGACAACCGTAGTGTCAAGTGCCTTAGGGGGGGAGACTCCCTCTCCTTTCCCCTAGTCTGTCTGGAATTGGTTTCCACTGATAAAAGCCCCATTAGACACTTCTCCCCCCCCCCTCCATTAACTTTTGCAGGCTCTTTCATTCTTTGTTTAATTGCCAAAGCCAATCCATTGCGGGTAAACACTAAAGGATTTTGAGTCACTTCCATGGTACAACCCAACAGCTAGCTCCCAAAACGAATGACAAATATCCACACAGGAACAGTGGAACCCCAGAGAGAGAACATATTGGGTGTCCTTAAAGCACAGCCAGAATAGTAAAGCACATGCCCACTCTCAATACAACTGCCCTGCAAGCAGTAATTCTGCTCACATCTCCTCTACCACAAGATGAAATTCCTGAATGATGAAATCCATGCCAAATAATGGATTAACCCTTTTTGTTTTATTAATATTCAACTTGAGGACAAAATAGATAATTCTTCTAAAATCACAATATTAAACAAATGTAATAGTAACTGTTTGAATACAATGACAGCCTACCTGATAATATGAAGCAAATATTATCCATACAAATGCATAATATTGATATAGATAGTAGGTGGAAACGAAAAACATGCCATGGTGTGCCATCCCAACAGCACCCCACCGCCACCAGTAAACAAAACCGTCCATGCCTCAATGATCGGTCCGGCTCGCAGTCATTATTACTTAATCAATTCACCCCAGGAGCAAAATACGCAGCCCAAAGGCAATCAAGTCACGGCTATCGATTCTCAGCCTGTAAACAAACTTTAGAAAGACAGAAATGTTCGATACTTAGAGAAAGAGAGGGAGGGCGAGAGAGGGAGACAGAGAGAGGACCACAGTAGTGTACGTCCGATGACGACTGACGAGCCCTTGTGTGGCTGCTGTGGCTTCCATTAATTATCGCTAGTCTGGTCTGTCGGAGACCAAAGGTCATGCAGAAACAATCCACAGAGGGCTCTGGACAGCACAAATAAACCGTTACAATCAATCCGACAGCGCCTGGATCACTTTACCGCCAGCTTTAGCCGACATAAATCGGGGGGTCTGAGAAAAGCATGAGAAATATCATAAGACGCTGCCTGTACTGGGTAAAATGGAAGAGCTTCACCTACCTACCAGGTTCCTGGCGAGAAGAGATTCCAGACGCCTAGCAGTCTGCTGCCAACACAGAGCGGCACATTACCGCAAGGCGCGATGGAGATAAAAATAACGCGAGGATGTGGGAAGAGCACAGCCACACTGAAAAAGAGCGCTCAAAACAAAAGGAGCATTTTTAGACTTATTTTCCTGGCATGAGAAAAAAGTAGAAAAAATAGCAAACTTAAAGCGATAGCCTATCGAGCTTTTAGAATAAAAAAAAAACCGGTTTATTATTATAAAACCACGGCGCTGTAGGGGGGGAAATAACCGTGCGTTGTAGGTGTTTCCTCTCCTTGGTCCGAGGTGTATTGTGTGTGGCTGCCTACTGTTAGCTCCGTGCTGTCTCCTGTCGCTGTGTGTGGCTGATTGGTGCTGAGGTGAGGACGCTAGGATGTGGACACCTACTGATCATTGGTTAGAAATGACTATAGAAACACTAGGCGCACTCGGGAGGGGGCTGGCTTAGGGCCAATGACTGTGGCTTAGGGCGCTCTGCCGGGAAATAACTGGGAAGCTGCGTCTTAACCTTTTGTCGTTCCCTTTCTCTCCTCTTCTATTTCATTCGGACACGCGAAGCGTTTAGAGGGTTGTCATTTACAGTATGCGTCTTTTAATAGGGATTTGCGCTTCGCGTGAGGGAAATCTTGTCAAATTAATTGGAATTGAGCGGTCCAGTGATGAAGATAAAATGCCTCCTATCAGGGTGGTTTTTTTTCTCCCCTCTGGGTTAGAACGACTGCCATAATTACGAAGACCTGCGCGTGCCACCACGGGGATTCATCACGATTAGGCTGTAAATCCCTCCCGATGGCCACAAACGCACGGCTCCCGCGTAGAAACACATGCATGCACGGCACATTTATTCTATGTGCCCATGTGAGATGCACTCCATTCACAATATTATGGAATATCATTCCTCGCTAATGCACGTGAAATATGGTAATGCAATGAATAATGAAATTATGGCGCCAATCAATTACCGAGCCAATCATTCACCAACACAAATTAGGCCTATAGATGTGCAATTGGTGGTGTAGGCTAGCCTGAAATGATTAAACATCCCTCAAACTCAAGATAATTAATTTCATGAATAGACTACGTGAAAAGTGCCAACACAATACGATTTCAATAGATCTGGGCTATTTGTCCAAATAAAGTTGATCCCAATCTGACCGAAATGTACCTTTTAAATATCATTTGTGACAAAGCTGTCAGATCACTTGTCAACTTAAAATGTCTTGAAAATAAACTTAAATAAGTAGCCTATTTTAAAACGGCAAACTTTAAAAATTGCATGCGGCTAAAACGATGGCTCTCCCAAACAGACAGCAACACACACCCCTGATTACAAATGACAGGCACCTGTGTGGCAATGAGCCACTGCCACAAATCAGCCAAGACAATGAGCGGAGCAACTAACAGAACGTCTGGCGCTATCTGCCACATTCACAACAACTGGGAACTCGAAAAATACGAGGTCAAATCATAACGTCCGTGATCTTCAGGTTGGAAAGTCGGAGCTCTAGAAAGAGGCTCGAGTTCCGGTGTTGGAATTCCGAGTTGGATGACCATTCAAATCAATTTTCCCCAGTCTGAGCACATTGTTTTCCGGAGTTCCCAGAGATAACTGATTATGGAGAATGATTGAATGGGTAAATTACGTACATAATTGTATACACATATGCTTCATAAATCTATAGTTTAAAAAGTAAAACACGTTTAAATACTCTAAAATATGAATTTATTCCATTGTGAAGTACTCCCCTTCACAGTTATACACTATATATACAAATGTTTGTGGACACCCCTTCAAATGAGTGGATTCAGCTATTTCAGCCACACCAGTTCTTCACATTTCTGCCCTGCTAGAGCTGCCCGATCAACTGTAAGTGCTATTATTGTGAAGTGGAAACTTCTAAGCGCGTCAACGGCTCAGCCGTGAAGTGGTAGGCCACACAAGCTCCGAGAACGGGACCGCCAAGTGCTGAAGTTCATAGCTCGTAAATATCGTCTGTCCTCGGTTGCAACACTCAACACCGAGTTCTAAACTGCCTCTGGAAGCAACATCATCACAAGAACTGTTCATCGGGAGCTTCATGAAATGGGTTTCCATGACCGAGCAGCCACACACAAGCCTAAGATCACCATGCGCAATCCCAAGCATCGGCTGGAGTGGTGTAAAGCTCGCCACCATTGGATCTGGGTTTGGCAATGCCAGGAGAACGCTACCTGCCCCAATGCATAATGCCAACTGTAAAGTTTGGTGGAGGAGGAATAATGGTCTCGGGCTGTTTTTCATGTTTTTCACTAAGGCCCCTTAGTTCCAGTGAAGGGAAATCTTAACGCCAAAGCATACAATGGCATTCTAGACGACTATGTGCTTCCAACTTTGTGGCAAGAGTTTGGGGAAGGCCCTTTCCTGTTTCGGCATGATAGTGCCCCCATGCACAAAGCGAGGTCCATACAGAAATGGTTTGTCAAGATTGGTGTGGAAGAACTTGACTGGCCTGCAGAGCCCTGACCTCAAATACCATCAAACACCTTTGGGAGGAATTGGAATGCTGACTGCGAGCCAAGCCTAATTGCCCAACATAAGTGCCTGACCTCACTAATGATCTTGTGGCTGAATGGAAGCAAGTTGCTGCAGCAATGTTGGAACATCTAGAAAGCCTTCACAGAAGAGTGGAGGCTGTTATAAGCAAAGGGAGACCAACTCCATATAAATGGCCATGATTTTGGAATGAGATGTTCAATGAGCAGGTGTCCATATTGGGGCTCCCGAGTGGCGCAGCTGTCTAAGGCACTGCATTTCAGTGCTTGAGGCGTCACTACAGACACCCTGGTTCGATTCCAGGCTGTATCACAACCGGCTGTGATTGGGAGTCCCATACGGTGGCGCACAATTGTCCCAGCATCATCCGGGTTTGTCCGGTGTAGGCCGTCCTTGTAAATATGAATTTGTTCTTAACTGACCTGCCTAGTTTAAATAAAGGTTAAAACAAATAAAAATATATATACTTTTGGTCAAGTAGTGTACCTAAAATGGTCAAATACATTGGCCCATATTAATGAAATGTCTCAGAGGAGGAGCGCTGATCTAAGATCAGTTTTCCCTTTTAGATCATAATGAATACGATTGTATGGACAGGGTGGATCTGATCCGAGATCCGCACCCCTGAATAAGTTGTCTACCTGAGCCAGTGGGATGCCAGTGTGGCTTCTTCTATAAAAGGTGACGGATACTAATGGTTTGCCATCATTTTAATTTATAGTGTTGGCACTCGCCAGTGTAAGGGACAAGCCAAATCGACAACATTGTATTGATGGCAGTGTAGCCGTTGCCTTTAGCCTATACAGAAAACCATGCAACCTATACTCAAAAGAATCTTTAGATGATACATACATTAATATTGCCAAGTCATGCATCCTACTATGAGCTTACATTTTGCAGAGACCCCCCCCCCATGAACTATTACTAATAGAAACAACAGCAGTCCTTGTCATTGGACACAGTGAAACCATGTGGTGGTTAGCTATAACTCCTCAACATTACTCGTATGTTCTTATTTCTGCCTCGAATTAGGGCTGGATTCAATCCATATTGCCGAAGTATCGCGGAAGATAAGAGGTCAAATTAAAAGGTCATTTCCAATTGAGCCGACATACGCAGCGTTTACTGTGAGCGAATTGAGTCTCCGCGACCGCGGGAACGTTGCCATTTAATTGTCAATCGCACTATAAAGCGGATCTTCAGTGCTACGGATTGAATAGAGCCCTTAGTCCTTTGGGAGTGTTTCTTGGTTAACCCTTCTATTGCATGTAAACCATCAGTATCAGCCGCTGCACATTTACACATCACATCTGTGTCTACGTAGCCTAACCATCAACGACTGAAAACCATTTAATCTTACCAGCGTCCACACCTCCCTGGGGAAATCTGCCTAGGTGGTCCTAACCTCTGTCGAGCTAAGCCACACAGGGCATTAGGAAGCAGGGTCTCGACTGGGGCGGCTGGGTCTCTAGGCTAGTTGTGGGAGGAATGGGCCTCACGTGGCAGGCCTTTGTTCCTGGCCGTGTGCCCCAGAACACCCCCCCCCCCCCACCACACACACACCCACACACACCCTCCTCCTCCTCTGGATTTTAAGTGAACTCCAAGGAGTAATTAATAATGGCGATGCCAGATTTAAGTGTCGCCACGGGCGGCTGGGCTAGGCGGCCTGGGCGTGTGGAGGTGGGACACGGGCGGCTGGGCCAGGCGGCTGGGCGTATGGAGGTGGGACACGGGCGGCTGGGCCAGGCGGCTGGGCGTGTGGAGGTGGGACACGGGTGGCTGGGCCAGGCGGTCTGGGCGTGTGGAGGTGGGACACGGGCGGCTGGGCCAGGTGGCTGGGCGTGTGGAGGTGGGACACGGGAGGCTGGGCCAGGTGGCTGGGCGTGTGGAGGTGGGACACGGGAGGCTGGGCCAGGTGGCTGGGCGTGTGGAGGTGGGACACGGGCGGCTGGGCCAGGCGGCTGGGCGTGTGGAGGTGGGACACGGGTGGCTGGGCCAGGTGGCTGGGCGTGTGGAGGTGGGACACGGGCGGCTGGGCCAGGTGGCTGGGCGTGTGGAGGTGGGACACGGGCGGCTGGGCCAGGCGGCTGGGCGTGTGGAGGTGGGACACGGGAGGCTGGGCCAGGTGGCTGGGCGTGTGGAGGTGGGACACGGGTGGCTGGGCCAGGTGGCCTGTGCGTGTGGACGTGGGACACGGGCGGCTGGGCCAGGTGGCTGGGCGTGTGGAGGTGGGACATGGTCGGTTTGGCCATGCGGGCTGGGAGTGTGTGTGTGTGTGTGTGTGTGTGTGTGTGTGTGTGTGTGTGTGTGTGTGTGTGTGTGTGTGTGTGTGTGTGTGTGTGTGTGTGTGTGTGTGTGTGTGTGTGTGTGTGTGTGTGTGAGAGAGCATAATCTTTCTTGTTCTCCAAGTCCTCACATCTGTTGTCAGAGCCTCTTTAAATGAATGAAATTAGTGAGTATATAAATGGCAATTCAACAAAATCATCAAACTATGGATATAAATTACACTCCAGGTTAAACAATACATGTGAAATGATTCCTAATATTGGTTAATGAATTCTATAAAAATAGAATGGCACAGTCTTATCATTGGAGCTGTTTCTCAATGGAATGATGAAAAAAAGAGATGGAAAGGGGGAAGAGGAGGAGGAGCAACGTTATAGTGCTATTCATCCTGGAGGGGCATCTGATGAGCTCATCCAGTTTGCCTGTTATGGAGACTAGCATCCCCCTGAGCCCCCTAGAGCATGAGGAGAGAGAGGTAGAGCGGGCGAGCGAGAGAGAGACAGAGGTAGAGCGAGAGAGAAAGGGGGAGAGATAGAAAGGGGAAAAAGAAAGAAAGAGGGGTGAGAGAGAAAGAGGGATGAGACAGAGAAAGTGTAGAGTAAAAACAGAGTGATAGAGAGAATGTGAGAGAGAAAGAGAGAATGTGTGTGAGAGAGAGAGAGAGAGTGATTGACTGCAGGCAGGGAAGGGAATAAACAGTGTGAGGAGATTACTGCACGGCAGTAGCGTCGGCAGTGATGCGCCTCCTCAGCACGCCAGCGACCTTGGCTGGTGTTTATTTAGAAAGCTGCCTCATTTCCCCCTCCCCTCTGAGGTAATGTATGGGGCTGTCTCACCTCACGCACATTATCCCTCCATCTGTGGCAACATGATGCAGATCACCTGTATTCACCCTGAGTATCTCTCTCTGATATACTGGGGTGCACAAGCACGAGTGCGTGCACACACACACACCGGTCTACCATTTCCCGGCTTAATTGGAGTGTGTAGAGCACCCTTAATTATCTAACATGCAGCTTTGCTGACAGTGACACCGTGACCTGACCAACTATGACTCCTGGCACGTAGGCTGTGTCTCAATCCATAAGCAGCATGTTAAGATACCTTGGAAATGGGACTTTAGAAGGGCTATTTTAACTGCCTCAAAAGACAACGTCCTTGTGTATTGAGACACAGCTGTAGTCTGCATGGAAACGATGACTCCATCTAACCTCAAGGCAGCCAGTGGTTGGAAAGTACGTTGTTGGAGGGCTAGTGTGTGAACAAGAACAAAACATTACCAGCCACACAGATGTAAACAATAGGACAATGCAACAATGATGAGCTTCCTTAGACGCCAGAAGGTGATTAACCTGACCAAAGATAACAAACAGGAAGCTTATTGAGGTAGAAAGGGTTAGATGTGTTTGTATGAAGAAGGGTGAGAAGAGTCCAGACCAATGCCAGGTTTGGAAACTACACGGCACATTACACAGCGGGCAGAATTTGGCATGAGACGTCATAATGACGTCATGATCGGGTTCAAAGCTGGTTTTGGGATTGTAAAGACATAAACCACATTACAACCAGGTGAAGACTTCCTATTTCTTGATGATGTCACAAAGACACCGTTGAAAGTCATATTTGAGTTGTTATCTGGTCATACAATCAGTGAAATATGAATCTAAAAACGTCCTTTTACAACCAGTATACAACCTGACCATGATTTAACATTCACAAGAGATGTCGTAATTCCAGTTTTACCCGTTGAGTAGGTGCTTCCTCTGTGTAGATTAGATTTTTGGACAATATCTGTTGCGTGCTTACTGTCATCTGATCTGATCCAAATATCACTAAACTAGTATTACGCAACAGTTTACCTGTCTCCTTTACTAACATCAGTGTATTAAAATGTCATCATTCTTGGAGTTGAGCTATCATTTTTACCTAATCATTTTCTTACAAGTGCCAGCTGTTGGCATTTGGCATTGTATAGACATCCACCTCAAACCAAGACGCTCTCTCAAACAACAACGTCTGACTTCATTAAACAAGGGTCAGTGCTATCCGGGTTCCTTGGGACGTCCCTACCCTAAACCCTTACCCTAAACATAACCCTTACCTTTCCATTTAACATTTCAACTTCAATGGGGTAGGGACGTCCCAAGGATCCCGGCTAGCACGGACCATTAAATAAGTGACTGCCACGTGTAACGGCCAAAGTGTCCCTCTTTGCAATAGAACAGGGGCGTAATCATTAGTCCGAAACATTTTGCAATGGAAATGAGAGTTTCTATTTGACAAATTCCTCTAGGTCCCTCCCCGTTTCGTTCCATTTGGTTCTGTTTGGTTCCTAGTGAACACACCGCAGGAGAATGGGAGAGTGCTCTCGCTTTGCCTCCGTGCCAATATCAGCAAACACGTCGTGCTCATCTGAGGAAGCAGGTGCGAAAGCAACCTTGGCAAACACAAAGACTTAGGAGACGCGATGCTAAGCCAACCAGTCACACTCAGAATGTGGCTCAGGAGGACAAAGCTTCAAATGTGTATATTTTACACACCTTCTGCTCTCAGGAAGTCTTTACACACAGTGCTTTTGCTCTTAGAAGGTATTTTCTTACTATCCACCACTATGTTATGTTTCACATCCGTACAGAACCGTCTTTCTGTGCTCTGTCAGAGCTGTGGAGTGATAGAGAGGCTGTGGTGTAGTGTAATGTCTGATGATTTAACCTGAAGGTCTGCTATAGGTAGTTTAAGACAGGAAAGGCACTACCTGAACACTGGCCTATCTGTAAAGGGAAATAAATGTTCAGTGAAAAGAGAAAAGAGCAGGTCATCTCCTTCTGTCCCAAAACTGGCAATGATTTGAACCTGAACTTAGGTAAAAAGACAGTACTGTCAACACATTTGACGTACATCTGTGTCTGTCCCTCATTTTATGTCATAGAGATGGACAGGCTGGCAATATTCCATCATGCTGTCCCTCTAGACGGCAGGTCAACGGTGTCTTCCATAAAATGGAGAAAACAGATCATCATAAAAAGCCTGCCAGCTAGATCAGGAAGAGGTTCAAAGACAAGGTTGGAAATGTACACATAAAACGTCATGAGTGCTCTACAGGCTGCAGGAGCCGAGCCACAAACATTCTGGATCAGCTGAAAAATGTAGCACACGAACACACACACTTTCACAAACACGTGCACACCTGCAAGCATGAACACACGTGCATACCTGCACACCCAAACACACACACACGCACAAATACAACAAATCATCATCTTACATCAACATCAAGCAACATGAACACAACTTTTGATTCCTCTCCATCAGAACGTCCAACCATAACAAGCTTCTATTTATCTGACTGGATCCCTGCATTGAAGTCTCGGACAGACAAAGTCGACAATGGCAGACTCAGTGTAAATCGGTACCGAGCACAATGGTGAGAGAAAAGAAAATCGATGTAATAGAGGAAAACAGTCTAAAAGCACCGCTCCTACAATGAGTGGGCTCCGAGAGACGCAGTTTACTGCCACCGCTGTAACCTGCATAGCATGTCTGAGCAGCAGTGTTCTCTGAGATGCAGTTTAACTCTGCACGTTGTCAGCTTCCGTTTTATTTGGATTCGGATGCATCTGGGAGTTTGAGGTTGGAGACTTTGATATTGTCCCATGTTTTACTTAGGAAGTGAATGCAAGTAGGCCTACACACCAGAGCACAGCCAGACATCATTTCCTCATGGTTTGTGGTTGTTGGAGAATCCCATGTAGAACTAGAGAGGACAGTGTTGAAATGATTTAAATGAGAACAATGTCTTATCAGTTTTTTTTCGCACTAATTGTTGGATGGAGTTTGTAGCAAAAGTGTAGAAGCCTAGTCTAATTGTAAAAACACCAGTGTGTGTGTGTGTGTGTGTGTGTGTGTGTGTGTGTGTATTGGGGTTTTTGGCCCGGGGCTAGCAGTAAAGAACAACATCAAACAGGTAGCTATCAACAGTGAATAAGTAATAATCTCCACGCATCAAAAAGTTAAAAAAACACAAGCTAAGTAGAAACATCTCAACTAGGCCAGCTGGGTGGGAACTGCACCTCTGGCTCCGAGGTGTCAGTCAGTCCGTCTGCATTGGTGAGAGTTGATGATACACACACACACACACACACACACACACACACACACCGCCCTGTCATAGTACATGCACACACACTTCTCCCCTCAAAATCATGGATGGATGAAGCATCTCTGAAGCAGACATGTCGGCAGCCCAGCCCATAAAACAAACATGGGCAAAATGGAGGAGAGACTTGCTTGCTGCTCACGCTCACTGCCGCATGTCACAGTTCTCTAATGAGAGGGCCTCCCTTTCCCCTCTTTAGAGAGCGCCGAGCGAGGTGCGAGGCGAAGCGGGAATTAATTGTGAGGGGCGATGCTGGCAAGCGAGGAGTAGATCATTACCACACGCCTCCTACCGGAGCGCCGCGGGCAGAGCGCACAATTCCCATGATTCTACAGGAGGGATAGGATAGGGGGAGAGACGGGGGAGGAAGGGAAAGAGAGAAAGACACGGTCCCGTGTGGCTTAGTTGGTAGAGCATGGTGTTTGCAACGCCAGGGTTGTGGGTTTGATTCCCACGGGGGACCAGTACGGGAAAAAAAAGAAAAAAAAAATGTATGAAATGTATGCATTCACTACTGTAAGTTGCTCTGGATAAGAGTGTCTGCTAAATGAATAAAATGTAAATGTAATGTAGAAATATACTGAACAAAAATTTAAAAGCAACACGCAACAATTTGAAAGATTTTTCTGACTTTCAATTCATATAAGGAAATCAGTCAATTGAAATAAATAAATTAGGCCCTAATCTATGGATTTCACATGACTGGAAATACAGATAGGCATCTGTTGGTCACAGATACCTTTAAGAAAAGGTAGGGGCGTGGATCAGAGAACCAGTCAGTATCCGGTGTGACCACCATTTGCCTCATGCACCGCGACACATCTCCTTCACATAGAGTTGATCAGGCTGTTGATTGTGGCCCGTGGAATGTTGTCCCACTCCTCTTCAACAGCTGTGTGAAGTTGCTGGATATTTTGGCCGGAATTGGAACACGCTGTCGTACACGTCAATCAAGAGCATCTCAAACATGCTCAATGGGTGACATGCAGACCATTTTCAGCTTTGTGTAGAGATCCTTGCGACATGTGGCCGTGCATTATCATGCTGAAACATGAGGTGATGGCAGCGGATGAATGGCATGACAATGGGCCTCAGGATCTTCGTCACAGTATCTCTGTGCATTCAAATTACCATCAATAAGATGCAATTATGTTGGTTGTCCATAGCTTAAGCTTGTCCATACCATAACCCCATCGCAACCACGGGGCACTCTGTTCACAACGTTAACAATCAGCAAACCGCTTGCCCACACAATACCATACACGCTGTCTGATATCTGTCCAGTACAGTTGAAACCGGGATTCATCCGTGAAGAGCACACTTCTCCAGCGTGCCAGTGGCCATCGAAGGTGAGCATTTGCCCACTGAAGTCGGTTACAACGCCGAACTGCAGTCAGGTCAAGACCCTGGTGAGGACGACAAAAACGCAGATGAGCTTCCCTGAGACGTTTCTGACAGTTTGTTTTGTATAGAAATTATTTGGATGTGCAAACCCACAGTTTCATCAGCTGTCCGAGTGGCAGGTCTCAGACAATCCCACAGGTGAAGAAGCCGGATGTGGAGGTCCTGGGCTGGTGTGGTTACACGTGGTCTGTGGTTGTGAGGCCGGTTGGACGTACTGACACATTCTCTAAAACAGCTTATGGTAGAGATATTAAAATTAAATTCTCTGGCAACAGCTCTCATGGACATTCATTCAGTCAGCATGCCAATTGCACACCCCCTCAAAACATCTGTGGCATTGTGTTGTGGGACAAAACTGCACATTTTAGAATGGCCTTTTATTGTATTGTCCCCAGCACAAGGTGCACTTTTGTAATGATCATGCTGTTTAGTCAGCTTCTTGATATACAACACATGTCAGGTGGATGAGTTATCTTGGCAAGGGAGTAATGTTCACTAACAGGCATTTAAACATATTTGTGTACATCACTTGAGAGAAATACGCTTTTTATGTTGCATATGGAACATTTCTGCGATCTTTTATTTAATCTCATGAAACATGGGACCAACACTTTACCTGTTGCATTTATATTTTTGTTCAGTGTAGGTAGAGAGAGCAAGACGAGGAGGTAAGCTCTCTCCTCTATGTGCGGGGAAATTAATGCTATACTTCTTCTGATGAAATGGAGATAGAAGTTAAACCACACTCCCCTTCCCCTAGAGCTACAGTATTAGACATGAGGACACCCTGTCATTATACCCTCCTTTGGACATGGAGAGAAGGTCCTAGAGCTACAGTATTAGACATGAGGACACCCTGTCATTATACCCTCCTTTGGACATGGAGAGAAGGTCCTAGAGCTACAGTATTAGACATGAGGACACCTTGTCATTATACTCTCCTTTGGACATGGAGAGAAGGTCCTAGAGCTACAGTATTAGACTTGAGGACACCCTGTCATTATACTCTCCTTTGGACATGGAGAGAAGGTCCTAGAGCTACAGTATAAGACATTAGGACACCCTGTCATTATACTGTCCTTTGGACATGGAGAGAAGGTCCTAGAGCTACAGTATAAGACATTAGGACACCCTGTCATTATACTGTCCTTTGGACATGGAGAGAAGGTCCGAGAGCTACACTATAAGACATTAGGACACCCTGTCATTATACCCTCCTTTGGACATGGAGAGAAGGTCCTAGAGCTACAGTATAAGACATTAGGACACCCTGTCATTATACTCTCCTTTGGACATGGAGAGAAGGTCCTAGAGCTACAGTATTACACATGAGGACACCCTGTCATTATACCCTCCTTTGGATATGGAGAGAAGGTCCTAGAGCTACAGTATTAGACATGAGGACACCCTGTCATTATACTCTCCTTTGGACATGGAGAGAAGGTCCTAGAGCTACAGTATTAGACATGAGGACACCCTGTCATTATACACTCCTTTGGACATGGAGAGAAGGTCCTGGTGGTCGTGTATTAGTGGTTCTGGGCTGCTTATGAAACTACAGGAACAGACTATTAGATGACGGTGGATATGAGGCTGGATATTGGATTTGAACACTGTAATGGAGATGTAATACGCTATTAAGGAACACACACGCACACATTTTTCCTGCGTGGTTGAGTTTCATGGACGACCCTTAAAAATCCTCTCGGTACGTGACATCAGGTTGAATACATTGGACACATTGCCCTCTGGTGGCGTTTTGACACATTACTAATACCTACACAACAGGATTAGGGAGCAGTTCCTATTCCTTTAATTGCAAAAAACACTCAGCTCTATTCCCATGCAAGGGAAATGCAATTGACTAATGCAGTATGTTGTTACTAGTGTAAAACCAGTGTTATTACATACAGCATGTTGTTACTAGTGTAATACCAGTGTTATTACATACAGCATGTTGTTACTAGTGTAATACCAGTGTTATTACATACAGCATGTTGTTACTAGTGTAAAACCAGTGTTATTACATACAGCATGTTGTTACTAGTGTAAAACCAGTGTTACTACATACAGCATGTTGTTACTAGTGTAATACCAGTGTTACTACATACAGCATGTTGTTACTAGTGTACTACCAGTGTTATTACATACAGCATGTTGTTACTAGTGTAATACCAGTGTTATTACATACAGCATGTTGTTACTAGTGTAATACCAGTGTTATTACATACAGCATGTTGTTACTAGTGTAAAACCAGTGTTACTACATACAGCATGTTGTTACTAGTGTAATACCAGTGTTACTACATACAGCATGTTGTTACTAGTGTACTACCAGTGTTATTACATACAGCATGTTGTTACTAGTGTAATACCAGTGTTATTACATACAGCATGTTGTTACTAGTGTAATACCAGTGTTATTACATACAGTATGTTGTTACTAGTGTAATACCAGTGTTACTACATACAGTATGTTGTTACTAGTGTAATACCAGTGTTACTACATACAGCATGTTGTTACTAGTGTACTACCAGTGTTATTACATACAGCATGTTATTACTAGTGTACTACCAGTGTTACTACATACAGCATGTTGTTACTAGTGTAATACCAGTGTTACTACATACAGCATGGTGTTACTAGTGTAAAACCAGTGTTACTACATACAGCATGGTGTTACTAGTGTAATACCAGTGTTATTACATACAGCATGTTGTTACTAGTGTAAAACCAGTGTTACTACATACAGCATGTTATTACTAGTGTACTACCAGTGTTACTACATACAGCATGTTGTTACTAGTGTAATACCAGTGTTACTACATACAGCATGTTGTTACTAGTGTAATACCAGTGTTACTACATACAGCATGGTGTTACTAGTGTAATACCAGTGTTATTACATACAGTATGTTGTTACTAGTGTAATACCAGTGTTATTACATACAGCATGTTGTTACTAGTGTAATACCAGTGTTATTACATACAGCATGTTGTTACTAGTGTAATACCAGTGTTACTACATACAGCATGTTGTTACTAGTGTAATACCAGTGTTACTACATACATCATGTTGTTACTAGTGTAATACCAGTGTTACTACATACAGCATGTTGTTACTAGTGTACTACCAGTGTTACTACATACAGCATGTTGTTACTAGAGTAATACCAGTGTTATTACATACAGTATGTTGTTACTAGTGTAATACCAGTGTTATTACATACAGCATGTTGTTACTAGTGTAATACCAGTGTTACTACATACAGCATGTTGTTACTAGTGTAATACCAGTGTTACTACATACAGCATGCTGTTACTAGTGTAATACCAGTGTTACTACATACAGCATGTTGTTACTAGTGTAATACCAGTGTTATTACATACAGCATGTTGTTACTAGTGTAATACCAGTGTTATTACATAGAGCATGTTGTTACTAGTGTACTACCAGTGTTACTACATACAGCATGTTGTTACTAGTGTAATACCAGTGTAACTACATACAGCATGTTGTTACTAGTGTAATACCAGTGTTACTACATACAGCATGTTGTTACTACTGTAATACCAGTGTTACTACATACAGCATGTTGTTACTAGTGTAATACCAGTGTTACTACATACAGCATGTTGTTACTAGTGTAATACCAGTGTTATTACATACAGCATGTTGTTACTAGTGTAATACCAGTGTTACTACATACAGCATGTTGTTACTAGTGTAATACCAGTGTTATTACATACAGTATGTTGTTACTAGTGTAATACCAGTGTTACTACATACAGCATGTTGTTACTAGTGTAATACCAGTGTTACTACATACAGCATGTTGTTACTAGTGTAATACCAGTGTTACTACATACAGCATGTTGTTACTAGTGTAATACCAGTGTTATTACATACAGCATGTTGTTACTAGTGTAATACCAGTGTTACTACATACAGCATGTTGTTACTAGTGTAATACCAGTGTTATTACATACAGCATGTTGTTACTAGTGTAATACCAGTGTTATTACATACAGCATGTTGTTACTAGTGTAAAACCAGTTTTACTACATACAGCATGTTGTTACTAGTGTAATACCAGTGTAACTACATACAGCATGTTGTTACTAGTGTAATACCAGTGTTATTACATACAGCATGTTGTTACTAGTGTAATACCAGTGTTACTACATACAGCATGTTGTTACTAGTGTAATACCAGTGTTACTACATACAGCATGTTGTTACTAGTGTAATACCAGTGTTATTACATACAGCATGTTGTTACTAGTGTAATACCAGTGTTATTACATACAGCATGTTGTTACTAGTGTAATACCAGTGTTATTACATACAGCATGTTGTTACTAGTGTAATACCAGTGTTACTACATACAGCATGTTGTTGCTAGTGTAATACCAGTGTTACTACATACAGCATGTTGTTACTAGTGTAATACCAGTGTTATTACATACAGTATGTTGTTACTAGTGTAATACCAGTGTTACTACATACAGCATGTTGTTACTAGTGTAATACCAGTGTTATTACATACAGCATGTTGTTACTAGTGTAATACCAGTGTTACTATATACAGCATGTTGTTACTAGTGTAATACCAGTGTTACTACATACAGCATGTTGTTACTAGTGTAATACCAGTGTTACTACATACAGCATGTTGTTACTAGTGTAATACCAGTGTTACTATATACAGCATGTTGTTACTAGTGTAATACCAGTGTTATTACATACAGCATGTTGTTACTAGTGTAATACCAGTGTTACTACATACAGCATGTTGTTACTAGTGTAATACCAGTGTTACTATATACAGCATGTTGTTACTAGTGTAATACCAGTGTTATTACATACAGCATGTTGTTACTAGTGTACTACCACTCTTACTACTTGTAAGTATGAGATCAATTTCTTGTAAAGTGGTGCTGATTTTCTAGATATAAAATAAAGTGTAAAGTCTAATGTGATACATGCCCGGTGGTGACTTGTGTATTATAGCAAATGAATAATATGACATTTAATAATGTACATGATATAATCCTTACACTATACGGTAGTGTAATGAACTTCCCACAGTAATTCATTTCATACAGAGGACATAGTGTTTCACACAGTATAAACACAAACTCACTTCAGGTGGACATTTGGCGAAGGTAGAAATGTTGCCATTATAAATTGAAAGTTTGTTCCATGTCCATCCAACGCACCTGCTGTTATTAGCAACAAATGCAATTAAAATTTTAATTGGGACCTATCTGTTACTGCAAACACATGACTCAGCAAAGACCAAACTCAGACATATGGCTACTAAATGTAATTCCTAAAATAATAACTGTTAACACTTTATTTCATGTAATATTTGAGCGTTACAACATATTTCATATAATTTCCCCCTTCTTAATACGAACCCCAGGTACATTAGTTGAGCATTAAACAAAAGAAAAAAGAAAAGATAAGAAGGAGAAAAAATTATGGATGAGAGCCACACCTCTTTGATGGTGGGTTTAATGGCCCCATTCAGTGCTTTGCCTTTCTCAGGACTCTGCCAATTAGAGCTTCTAATGAGACTGGTGCTGTTAGACCCCAGGGGAGGGTAGCAGGTCCAGGCCCATCACATTTGCACATGAAATCACTTAGGCCATGTCTCACTGAATAAAATATCCTTATGTTCGAGATCTGTCTCTCTCTTGGTTGGTCTCGCTCTCTCTTTCCGGTTGATATCTCTCTCTCTCTATCTCTCTCTGTCTCTCTCTCAAACTTGCTCTGTCTTTCCCTCAGTCTCTCTCTCTCTCTCTCTCTCAGTATCTTTCTCTCTCTCTTGTAAAAAAGCCCAACATTAGATGGGTGATTTGTTCGTTAAGCCAGTCAGTGACAGGGTTCACGTCACATGCCCTTGCCTCCCTCGGCATAAAGACATTAAGCTAAAACATTACCTCTTTGCCCACAATCTCGTTCTGTGTTTTGAGCTCTCAGATGCATTCACTGAGTCAGGAAGTAAACAATCAACATGTATGCTCTTGTATTATTTTATAATTGTATTAATATTTCAAAATTTTGAGACTTCTCATGTCACATATTCATGTTGTGTGGTTAAAGTCAGTGTATTAGGCATTGCCATATCGTGAATGTCTGCGAACACAAATCATCATTATTTACACTACCGGTCAAAAGTTTTAGAACACCTACTCATTCAAGGGTTTTTCTTTATGTTAACTATTTTCTACATTGCAGAATAATAGGGAAGACATCAAAACTATGAAATAACACGTATGGAATCATGTAGAAAACAAAAAGGTGTTAAACAAAGCAAAATATATTTTATATTTGAGATTCTTCAAATAGCCACCCTTTGCCTTGATGACATCTTTGCATACTCTTGGCATTCTCTCAACCAGCTTCATGAGGTAGTCACCTGGCATGCGTATCAATTAACAGGTGTGCCTTCTTTGAAGAATCTCAATTATAAAATATATTTTGATTTATTTAAAACTTTTTGGGTTACTACATGATTCCATATGTGTTATTTCATAGTTTGGATGTCTTCACTATTATTCTACAATGTAGAAAATAGTCAAAATAAAGAAAAACTCTTGAATGAGTAGGTGTTCTAAAACGTTTGACCGGTAGTGTATGTAAATGATAATTTGTGTGTTTGAGGATGAATGAGGGGAGGTGGAGGTTGCATGAGTGAGTGTGTGTATGTGCCTAAATCACGCCTAACCACGTACCATTCTCCCCTGCGGTGCACACACACCTGAAATTGATCATCAACTACTTTTCTCACAACATGCAGCCGTCGTGAGCAGCGGGAGCAAGGTCACATCCAAGGTCACACCACCATCAGCGCTGGGGTTTGGAGAGGGCTGTTGACATCAACACTCAGCTTCCTGTAGCTACACACACTGAATCACCAACCAACACACTTCTTCACCTCCTAAAGTGGCCTGTCACCTTAATTACTTAAAGCTTCAATCTGGGATTAGAAAAATGGCAGACATGCCAAAACGACATGATCAGAATCCCAGATAGTACCTTTAACGCTGTACACGTCTATCCCGGTTCTGATTAATCCTAGCCTTAAACTAGATCACCTGGTTTAACAAGGCTAGCAGAAGTCTGCTCTGATAGCTCATATCTATCCTCTAGTCTCCAAGATGATTCCAATAGGGGGTGGGGTGAAGGTTGTGCCCTTCTTGCTTCTGCCTGACAGGGTTAAGTGCTGTGGCCCATGTTGGTTCAGCAGTCAGTTCGGGGGGGGGGGACGTGTTGACTGGTGAAAACAACATGCCTTGGAGCGTGTGTCGTGTGTGTCATGCTGGGCCAGGCCTGTATCAGGTGACGGGATGATTTCATGTCAGTGCTATCTGGAAAGACTGCCTCAGCTGTCACACACACGCTCGCTAGTGGTGCAACGGATCACAAAACTCACGGTTCGGATCACGGTTTTGCGTCACGGATCGGATCATTTTTCGGATCAGCAAAAAAAAATGGAGACAAATTGTAACGCCCTGGCCATAGAGAGGGGTTTTTGTTCTTTATTTTGGTTAGGCCAGGGTGTTACATTGGGTGGGCGTTCTATGTTCTTTTTTCTAGGTTGGTTTGTTTCGTTGATTTGTGTGGCTTCCAATCAGGCACAGCTGTAGTTTGTTGTTGCTGATTGGGAGTCACACATAAGTAGCCTGTTTTTCCTTTGGGTTTTGTGGGTGATTGTTTTCTGTTTTGTTCATTTGGGACCAGACAGGACTGTTTGCTGTCATTGCTATCGAGTGTTTTGTTTGTAGTGGTTCATTTTTATTAAATATTTAAAATGAATACACATCCTCCGCTGCACCTTGGTCTTATTACGACGACGGCCCTTACACAAATATAACTTTGCTTTCCATTTATTACTTAAAGAACACTTAAAGCAAGGAACTTTTCATTGTTTAAATAAAATATTCAATAAAATATTCAATACTCAATTGTTAAATTAAAGTGCAATATGATACCTTCTTCCTTTGAACAATAGTGAATGAAAAAATAGCCTGTGTCCACATCATCCAAAAAAAAGTAAAGAAAAGAAAGCAAAGCACAAAAAAATAAAAAAATGCATGAAACGAAATGTATGAAATGTATGAAATGTATGAAATGTATGAAATGTATGCATTCACTACTGTAAGTCGCTCTGGATAAGAGCGTCTGCTAAATGACTAAAATGAAAAATGTAATGTAAATGCAAAGCAGACCTGAGTTTATAACTTCAAATTATTTTTCAAAAAGATGACGATGTCTATATTGTCTGGGGAGAGGGTAGACCTCTTTTCAGGCACTATGTCCCCTGCCGTGGAGAACACCCTCTCGCTAGGAACTGAAGTGCCAAGCACAGCCAGGTAGCGTCTTGCCATCATGGCAATGTGAGGGTATTTACACTCATTGCTTTCCACCATGCCAGGGGATCACCACCCACTGGAATGCCGCTTGATGCCTTGTAGAATGCCACCTCCTCTTTGATGGTGTTGGCAAACGTCTTGCCTGTGTTCTCGCGCGCAAAGGTCTAGGTGAGACAGGGACGTGAACCTTGGATCCAGTGCAGTAGATCTATGAAGGTAGTCCTGTACATTAGGAGGGTATCTGGGTTCAGGTCCTCTCTAATAGCAGCCTTGACATCTCTAGTGATGGTGCTGTTTTCAGAGGTAGGATCATGGACACAGACGGTGCAGTTTCAGTGCTCAATAGGGTTGTAATCGTTTTGAGGGGTTTGAGCACCTGGAGGACCTCCTCTGCCACTTTCATGTCATCATCAGACAAGGTGACGATGTCTTTATTTTTTTCAGGATCTTGTCTGTCAGTGCAGAGTATACAGCTGCCTGCTGCTCAAGATAGCTCTCCTACATGTCATAAGGGAATTCCATCTTGTTGTGACATCGTGTATGAACTTGTGGGTCAGTAGCTGTAACATTTCTTGCTTGGTCTTAAACACATGAGCGGCTGTTGTGCTTCGTGGAAAAAGGAAAAAGGGATATTGCTATTGGGCCTCTAGCTTCCACTCTGCTACTGCTCCTAGCAGTACCTGTGCCAGATTTGTGCCTGTGTGACTCTCATAGAAGGGGAGTGTCTGTAGCACCGGACTTCACATCTCCCACTCTGTGGTGTAGTGAGCAGTCACAGTCACGTAGCTTTCTGTTGTCCTGGAGGTCCACTCCTCTGTGGTATAGTGAGCAGTCACAGTCACGTAGCTTTCTGTTACCCTGGAGGTCCACTCCTCTGTGGTGTAGTGAACAGTCACAGTCACGTAGTTTTCTGTTGTCCTGGAGGTCCACTCCTCTGTGGTGTAGTGAGCAGTCACAGTCACGTAGCTTTCTCTTACCCTGGAGGGCCACTCCTCTGTGGTGTAGTGAGCAGTCACAGTCACGTAGCTTTCTGTTGCCCTGGAGGTCCACTCCTCTGTGGTGTAGTGAGCAGTCACAGTCACGTAGCTTTCTGTTACCCTGGAGGGCCACTCTTCTGTGGTGTAGTGAGCAGTCACAGTCACGTAGCTTTCTGTTGCCCTGGAGGTCCACTCTTCTGTGGTGTAGTGAGCAGTCACAGTCACGTAGCTTTCTGTTACCCTGGAGGGCCACTCCTCTGTGGTGTAGTGAGCAGTCACAGTCACGTAGCTTTCTGTTGCCCTGGAGGTCCACTCCTCTGTGGTGTAGTGAGCAGTCACAGTCACGTAGCTTTCTGTTACCCTGGAGGTCCACTCCTCTGTGGTGTAGTGAGCAGTCACAGTCACGTAGCTTTCTGTTGCCCTGTAGGTCCACTCCTCTGTGGTGTAGTGAGCAGTCACAGTCACGTAGCTTTCTGTTGCCCTAGAGGTCCACCCCTCTGTGGTGAGGGCAACAGAGGATGCCTTGGATAATTTGTCGACAATTTTGATATTTTCCTGTTCATAAAGATCTGGCACGATCTTCATACTGAAGTGGGTGCGCCAGGGGATTTCGTAGCGTGGCTCAAGCACTTTCCCCATATTTTTAAACCCTTTGTTTTCCACAACAGAGTATTGTCTCATGTCTGCAGCGATAAACATCCCAATAGATTTGGTGATGGCTTTAGTCCGGTCTGATTCTGCAGCAAAGGGCTTAAATGTCACGGTGAGAAGTTGTCTCTTGGCTGAGTTGGCTCCCGTCACTGACACACCAGGGTGATGATGCTTTAAATGTGTGGCCATGCTCCATGTATTTCCATGTTCATACCCTACACACCGTAATGGTGTCGTCCACCACCCTTCTTCCGTCATCATATTTGACAGGGAAGCCAACATGCTCCCATACATGAGACTTAAATGAAGTGGGAGGCTTTTCCAGTTGTTCAGCTCCTCCGCCAGCCATGGCTGTCACTGCTCTTTTTTCTTCTTTGCTTTTTGCAACGTGAGCATCCAGGATGAATTCGTTGGTATTCAACATGCCCCGTTCACGTGAACAGAACACACAACTGCTTTTTTTAAATAATCAAATCAACCTTCAGGCTTCAGAGTAAAACACAGCACGCATCTGTCTTGTCTTTATCTTTTCACTGCAACTCTGCATCGAGATTTAGGGAATTATTACTTTAAAAAGTAACAGCGGCAGTACAACTGT